>NC_137873.1:1986890-2029390 GCF_963924005.1 Protomyctophum bolini | reverse complement strand
AACGCCAACTTTTAACCAAACGTGGAAGAAACACTGCACGGCTGCACGCAAATAAAGAGTGCACTCGCGCACACACTTGACGGATTATTATCGATCAAAACAATCCTTAGCGTCGCTTACAAAAGCATGTGTTGCACACAGTTGCACAGCATGAATGATAAGTAATCACCGACCTGGCTGGATAAATATCAGTGGTCCATATCCATTGTGTGACCTGCTTAACGAGCAACGGTAGGCAGCCGAGTAAATTACCAGCTTAGTAAATTAATAGTCTACTGTAGCTGTGTGTCAGATGTTCTGTCTGAAGTAGTCAAAGCCAAGGAGAATGTTACAATTTAATTCACAATCGAGCATCTTGCCCTGTATCGAATATCCCATGATAGAACAGCAGGATAAAAAAAAACTGTGGCTTTTTGTGTCATGTTTTGACAGCGGCACTAAACATTTTGACACTTTGTCATAGTGATATTTATCCAGCCAGGTCGGTGATTAAACTGATTACGTATCATTCATGCTGTGCAACACATGTTTTTGTAAGCGACGCTAAGGATTGTTTTGATCGATAATAATCCGTCAGTGCACAGTGTTTCTCCCACGTTTGGTTAAAAGTTGGCGTTCGAACTTTACAAATAAGTTTAGTATTCAACGTGTCGGGGACGCTATCATACTGCGTTCACTCTGACGCTGTGTGCTGACTGCGAGGGAACAACAGACACACAGGACACAGCAGCACATGAGCACAGAGTGCTAAAAGGGGGAGGGCCGAGGGCGGTGGTGGAAGCAAGGGGAACAGATCTTCAAGCTAAAATGCATCGAGCCTCTACACGTTGTTAGCTTGTAGATCTGCTCTTTTTTGCGTACGACATTCTGCTGTGTATTGGCAGTGATGGCTGGCTGCCCGTCACTTCGCGATCGACGTGAAACGTTCCCGCGAGCTACCGGTAGCTCGCGAACCCCAGGTTGGTCACCCCTGCCCTAGATGAACTCACAGGTTGTGCGTGAGCGCCCTCTATCGCAACATATCCCTCTAACGCCCTCTATCGCAACATATCCCTCTAACGCCCTCTATCGCAATCCCCTGAAAACACGGATTGACGTCTATACTGTAGTTACGGTTTGGCCTGGACTGGACCGGCTGGACAAAGTTGTCCCAGATTTCCCAATGGTCAGCACGTCCCTGTGTAAAAATATACAGTGTATAATTGATCTTAATTATTCACCCCTCCCCATAACTGTCACAAAAAACTAAGCCGATGTGTCTCACCGTGAAATATTATCAGCTTGAACTGCTATGAATACTTAACTTGACAGCTGATGTTTTACTTGACAATCGGTGTGCCTTGGGCACAAAACATTTGGAACCCACTTCTGTAAACGGTGCATGCATGGTTCTCCATACCCAATGCCCGAGTCTTTAGAAGCAAAACAGAACAACGCCTTTCAAATATAGAGTGATGTCAAAGCGGTGAGACTGACCTTTCCTGAAGACTTGACTCCTCTGATGAGACAGAGAAACACGACCACCCATGAGACCGCGAGGCAGCCCAGGAGAGGAAGCCTCACCTCGCCAAAGTTACCGATGTCGTCTGAGATGTTCAGCACATAGTTTCTGACAAATTAAATTAAAAGGGAAAATGAGAAACATTTAATACATACATACATCAGTCAGTGTACAATGTCAAACTGTAATAAGGCACTTTAGAGCAGAGGTTCTCAAACTATGGGTCGACTCGGGAGTCGGGACCCCGAGTGGGGTCACAGGAAGATCAAGTTGGGGTTGCAACTGAAAAAAGAAACATGCATCCTTCCCATTACGTCTGTCTTATTTGTTTTTGAAAAGCTCAAGTTTTCTTTCTTTCTTTTTTTTAAGGTTCTGGCAAAAGATCTAGAATATGCTTCCATTTCCAAATGTGTTCAGAAACACTTTTCTGTAACACAATATCAGCAGGAATCACTGCATTCTTCTCACTCCAATTCAAGGCTACCAATGAATGATTTATAATATTAAAATATGCTTTATTTCAAAACCTATCCCCATAAAATGGGGCCGTGGTATAAAAACATTTGAGAATCCAGCCTGCCAATCAATCTGGCTGTCGAGATAGACACACCTGTAGGCTGGCGGATATAATGGTCGGCAGGGTGAGAGGCTAAAGCTAAGGGCTGGACACAAAATAGCCTTTATATTTCCAGTTTCACTTTGTTTTTCTGTTGTTGCTGCATGGTGAGAGCTGTCTGCTCTGAGTGTTTTGTGGTAGGCTACGACCAACAGTAGCCTGTTCAAATGACTTGATCACTAGTAAAGCTGAGTAACAATGGAGGAGTTGGTATTGAATCACTTGGGGCAAACGCTACAATAATAGAAGGAGAATTGTCCAGATATAGCCATGCACGGCTGCAGGCCATATTTCAAGGCTGGAGTGTGGCACACCGGACAGCAGCCATACCAAAACAATGGCTTACTTCAACAGACAGAGGGGAAGGAAACAAGTGGCCCTTTCTTCATGGTGTGCTGAGAGAACCACCCAGACCTCAGAACATACAAGCTGTGCATAATTGCATATACTTGTTAATGCCAGCACTGTGTTTGGATAACCTATCATGTACACATGAAGGAAGTGTGAGTGTGTTTACAGAACAGAAACGGTTATTCAAAGATTGAAGCCTAGAAGCCTCATATCTCCCTGAGGGGTCAATGTTTGTTTTTCTAATGCAGGAGGATTTTATTCCAAGTTGTTACATTTAAACTGTTCATCATGAGCATTTGTGGATATGCCAGTTGTCTTCTCAAGTCTTAATACTGATCTGATCTGAGCTCACTACTGTATATAAAATATATCACATGAAGGGCTCTATTCAAGTGCCTATCAAAACAATCACTTACTGCACTACTTCAACTGCAGAAAAAAAGGAGTCTGACTTTCTTTAAAAGTGAACTGCGAGAAATGCTAATCCTGGTTGTTACTCAAAAATGAGTGTTTTGAAAAATGAACCAAGAATGCACTAAGCAGTAGGCGTTCTGAAGCCCTTCTGCATGCTGATTAGCGCTTAGCCACGATTAGCCAAACAACCAACCATTCACCTCGTTTAATCCACATTGGTATTCACAAATCAATGACAAAATCACTAAAACATTTCCATTCACAGTATGGAACTCTGGAACTGGAACCTTTTCACCATGTCCAGCTGCCCATTAGAGCATCTGAGCTTCAACATAATAGGTCAACAATGAGCATGGAATCAACACGTATTTAAGCCTGGTGTCCCTATTTCGGGCAAGTCATTGCAGTCAAAGAAATTCCCCTCCAAAATTCAAAAGGTTTAAAAATGATCAGAAAATTGTCATTTCGTTTTACTCAATATATTGTTTTTAATGGGCATAGCTAGCAATTCAGAGCTGGAGCCAGGCTACCAAAAAATATGCATGTGACACTGCAGTATGACAAAGTAGTAAACTAGGGCCTGTGTGCATTTTATCAATGAAGCGATGAATCAGGCATTGCTCTGAAACTTCAACCACAGCGTTTCGAACACATCTCTTTACCTCCAGTACTCTTCGCTGGGGCTGGTCCTCTTGGTCTTGTTGACCACTTCTGTGACGCCCGCCGCCACCACGCTGGAGGTGGCGTTGGCCACGGACTTGGCTATGGACTTGACCAGGCTGGTGTTGAGGCTGCCGCTGGTCGAGTCCATCACTCCCACACAGGCGGGCGTGTTCCAGGGGTTGGAGCAGTAGGTCCACGGCAGCAGGTTGGTCATGGACGTGAAGAAGTAGTAGAAGCTGATGCAAATGACCACGTTGTAGTAAATGCCGATGTATGTCGACACCACCATCATGCCGTAGCCCACACCTGGAGTCGAACAGAGATAAGAGACGTTAGTAAGACAATATCATGGTCAAGATTATTTGGGGCGGGAACCCCTTTCGGTGTTAGCATTATGTTATGCTTTAGCTATTGAAAAATAGCAGATCTACAAGTGGTACAACTTGGTGGCGCGCTATGAACTTGTAGATCTGCCATTTTTGAAAAATCAAAGAACGACCGACAGCTTTTTCAGAAAACTGTCAGGATGAAGAAGACATTTTTAGAATCTGACCTCAGGTCAAAATGGGTTAAATAGCCATGTCACAGCATCACAGGGAATACATTTTAAGATTTAATTGGTGACATTCAAGGCAATAAATTGACTAGCACAAACATTGCGATTATACTACTACTGCCTCGGCTGCCAGTGAGGAGACACATAGTGCCTCCATCCTCTCATTCAACACCCCCCGCTGACTTTTTTCAGTAATAAGTGGGTCATTATTGAGAAATAAACCCTGCTTATTTCTCCCCATTGATGATCCCTTGGCATAGTTCCTTTCATTTTACTCTGTGGTCAATGTTCTGTTATTGTCTAAGCACTTTGTAACATTGTTAAGAAAAGTGCTGTTGACCCTGTCATCATGTACTGTACCATCTACAGTACTGTATTGCGGGATGGATATGTGACTGGGAGATTATGAATACACAAATTCAGTGAAACAGGCAAAACATGCAACCGTGACAGTTGCAGTAGGAGCTTTTTCATGTCCAACATGTGCAAAAGTGTTGCTTTCCATTGCACCTGGCAGACACACAATGCAGACACAATGCATTACTAAGGCACTTCAAGGGCACTTCAGCATTCTAGGACAACAGGTGTCTATGATTACCAGCACCAACACAACGGTTGCACAGCAACAATTCAACTCAGAGCGAGGAATAAGTGCTGCCACGTGACTGATGATGGAATGTGGACGTGACTGTGAGGACCAGGGCAATGTTGGCAAGTTCAAAACATGGCTGAAGATGTCTTGAACCCTGTGAGGCGTGCCTGAGAGAAGTGACGGCCAAGCTAGTGCCTGAGCAGAGTGGTCCGAAGCCCGCTTCTGCGGACTCAGCACTGTCCACTTAGCGTAATTATGTGTAAGTGTAAGTAAGTGTGTAAGTGGTAACTGAAAGGGTGTCCTGTCATTGGATGCCAATGGTATCTGAAATGACACGAGTTGGGAGCAAGAACGCAATCATTTCATTTGTAGCTCAGAAGGTCAGCCAACGTTTCTCAAGATGGCAAATGGAGCAAAAAAAGAGAACGCAACGATCAAATGAATCTGGTAAGTGTTTGGTTGGGTTAAAAAAGAGAATCTGCCAAAAGAAGATGGTGACAAAAGGTAGAAAAAGCCATGACATGAGTATCTGTTCATACCTCTATGTCAAGTCTGATCCGATGGCTTACACAGACAGCCCCCACTGAGGGTGGCAGTGGTTCAGGGGTAGAGTGGCCGGTGGAGCGGCCGCTTTGGAACTGCAACGTTCCCAATTAGATCCCGGGCTCCCCCAGAGTTAAAACTGTCGCATTTTCGCACATTCGTCACTGATGTGGAAGCTTACATTGACTTCAATTGGTTTAAAAAAAGGCTAATTATTCGCACGAATAAATCGCGTCGCTAATTTGCCAGTGTGTAAATGACCTTTAGTGTTGAAATGTCCTTGAGCAAGACTCTGAATTGCGCAGGCTGGTGCCTTGCATGGTTTCCTCCGCAATCGGTGTATGAATATGTGGGTGAATGTAATGCACAACCTATGTAAAGCGCTTTGGATAAAGGAGCTATATAAATGCACCATTTACCAGTTATGTACAGCGCATGTTAGCGAGCAGCTCCAAAATGTGGATAGTGGATAGTCCCAATGTATGGATGAATGGACCTAGTGCGTCGAAAACTCTCAAAACTAGTCTTTTACCTACGTATACGTCTCATAAACTGGCTCAATCAATCCCTTTTCAACTCTCCCTCACTAATGTCTCTATCAATCCGCCTCTATATGCTCCTGTCCTTGTCCTTCACACACACACACACACACACACACACACACACACACACACACACACACACACACACACACACACACACACACACACACACACACACACACACACACACACACACACACACACACACACACACACACACACACGCACACACACACACACACACACACACACACACACACACACACACGCACTAGAACTAATGTTAGCTATTATAGTATCTGTACTGTTGCAGCAGTGTAAGGAACAAATAGACACACAGACACACACTCACGAGTGGATGCACTGACCTTTGAACATCGGGCTGATCTTCCAGACTCCTAGACAGCCCTGGCTGGCAAACTGACCGAAGGACAGTTCCAGGAAGAACAGGGGGATCCCACAGAACACCAGCATGATGAAGTATGGCAGCATGAAGGCACCTGGACAACGCACGCACCAACACAAGCAAGTCAGTCACACTTCCAGGGACACAATCATTAGTGTTAATGCCATGTCCCCCAAAACCACTGACTGGTTCTCAAACTTCTTCAGTTCAAGGACCCCCAGTTAGGGCCACGGGACTCCAATAACTCTGAGAGTGTACACATTGAACCAAATTGTACACTCTCAGTCTGAGAGTTACCAGTTTAGCTGTGGACTCCCTGGAACACCCTCAAGGACCCCTGGGGGTCCCAGACCCCACTTTGAGAACCACACTGGCCCATACCAGCTGTAGGACAGTGGGGTGTGGGGACACCCAGGGGTCCTTGGGGGGGGGGGGGGGGGGGTTCCAGGCGTTCGCCAGTTACTATGGCATCACAATCATTTCCATATTTTATACATTGTCAGGTTGGCTATTACAGCAGACATCATAAACAAGCTCACAGCGAGTCACAGTTTTCAAATCTTGAAAGTGTATGAAAAATGGTGAATCATTTTGAAACGGTGGTTAAAAACCCTGCTAAAATGTACCCAGTACAATTAATTATCAGACCAGAACATCACAACCTGCTGATAAAAAGACAAACAAGAGCATACGTACACTTACTATATGTCCTTCAACGGGGGCTTCTGTGACCGCTAAACATACAAGACTAACCCAAATATTTGCAGTGAAAACATGTGAACATAAGATGGACTGATGCCAAGGAAAGGACTTGGAATATTGGCACGGTTAAGAGGTTACTTGACCGAATTAAACTATACAGACTTTAAATGGTGCTGGTGGATCTCCAAACACAGGACAATATGGGGTTTTGGTCTGCATTTACTTTCAGAATTAAATACATAATAAAGAACGTTTAGTAGTCAATCTAACTCTACAGCTGCCCTTTAAACCGAACACAAATCTAATTGCTTTTGGCAGGGATCAGTAATGCCATCTGAAGTATCACAAAATATATATTGATACCTTGGTCATACAATTCCTTTACATGTTTCAAAATTAAACATATCTAGAAAATTATAAAATATGAAGTAGCATATTTTATTCTTACAGTACTAATGTATTGTATATCGTCTCTGTCGGGTGGAAACCTCATATGTCCAAAACTGGCGAGAAAATAAAATATCTCTAGGTCTGAACGTTAACATTGAATACATCTCCCAATATCCAAATCCTGGGGTCCAAAGGAACATACCTCCTCCATTTCTGTAGCAGAGGTAGGGAAACCTCCAGACGTTTCCCAGTCCCACGGCGTAGCCCACGCTGGTCAGGACAAACTCAATCTGGTTCCCCCAGTTCCCTCTCCGCGTGTTCTCGTCTGTCTTCGCGGGCTCACCTGGAACGGCTCCATTCTACAGCAGAAAGAGAGAGAGAGAGAGAGAGAAAGAGAGAGTGAGCATATCTGAGATTTAAACACGAGACAGACAGACGTCGGCGAGGAACATACCGTATATATGGCAAAAGTTAAAGGAGACTCGCCATTTATTTTCTTTTTTTTTAATGCTGATGACAATATACTATGTTTGAACCACCGTTAGTGACAAAAAAGATTATATAACACTAAAAGAGGTTCCCGTCCAGAATGGCTTTGACGTCGTCCTGGTCAAGGAGGAAGCCACAGACATTCTGCAGACTTATTTTCAACATCATATACTACAGATGTAAGCAAATAAATATATAATCGTCGAGCAATCTAAATAAGTGATTCCGCAATTCACCCGCCGTGCGCGGTCGGACTTAAGGAGCTTCTTTTTTTTTCAATGATCAATGGATATATTATCGACATTTTACGGTAAGAAAACAGCTAGTCCGGAATTCACCTTCAAAATAGTACTGATGTTGTAGAGAAAAGTCTAAAGCCCAAGTCATCATATTATGCTGAACATTGTTGTTGTATTGTATAAAACAGGCTTTAAACAAAAACGCACACGCACACGCACTGTATGTGAGTCAATGGTCATGCCACTATGGCATGTTATCTGTGGCATGAGGTAAGTGCACTGGAGCAGACAGGATGCAAAGTGAAATCAGCGCCTTGGGAACAGCTGATAAGCATTTGGTCTTGTCGTCCTGATTTCAAGTTTCTCCTCTCGTCTCCTGCACTGTTCCACTTGCTCCCTCCTTCCCTGCCTCCCTCCCTCGCTCCCTACCTCCCTCCATCCATCCATCACTCCATCTGCCAGTCAGATGGTCCGTCTCTCCTGATCTGTAGAACCTCAGCTGTGTCCGTCTGCCCTTGTGAACTTTTTTACTCAAGAGAAATCATTTTGACTTGAAAAGTTACCTATGGAAGTGGTTCTCAAACTTTTTTAATTTCAAGGACCTCTTATGCATTAGACCACAGAAAGCCCATCAATCTGAATGTGCAAACGGAACCAAATGGACCCACTAGGGCCCTATTATTTAATTACCAGTGCCTTAGCCTTTGGCACTATCCGTTGCCCTTGAATTACCGGTTGCACTGTCCCTAAATTCATTATGCCGAATCCGTTATTTGCGCCTGGAGTGTGTTGTTTTAAGGAAAGCTTAACAACATTCCCACAGCCACACCTCCAGGCGTAACCTAGTCACCTAGTACACTGTACATTTGACTGAAAACACAGAATACAGAGATATGTTATCATTGTGACCATTACAACAGAGAACTGTCAGTATATACACCGAAAGTAACATGTTTTGTTGTAGATTTCTGTGCTTAAAAAAAAAGTCCACAAAACAGTCCTTCAACGAATTTAGAGCAACGGTTTGTGTTTCTAACAAAGCTAAGCTGACAGATCTGGACTAATGAAGCCATAATGTGGGGGGTGCTAATTACTCGACAACCTAGAACGTTATTGTGCAGTCAAGTTCACACTGCAGCAAGAAAGTGTGATTTATATATTTTGATTACAAGTTGTTGGAGTGACTCCAGGCCCACTGGACACATGGCAAGCAGTCTGTGAAAACTCACTACATATGCAGGGAGGCGCACGCGCACGCGCACGCGCACGCACACGCACACGCACACACACACACACACACACACACACACACACACACACACACACACACACACACACACACACACACACACACACACACACACACACACGCTCTCCCAGCACAACAGACTGCGTCTGTCAAAGGAACCAGACGTCGAGTCCTATTCAGCTGAGAAATATATCAACAACAAACGCAGCCAACAACTGAAAAACAATCATATTTTTGCCCTACTGCGATGCAGTTTGTCTTTGGTTCAGGCTGTGACAAAAGAAAAACAAAATGACTAAAATGGATGAGAAAACACAGACAAACAGCTGTGGCAAGTCGTTCCACAAAACATTATCATCGCTGTTGGGCAGAAAGCTCTTATCTCTAATTCTCCGTATTTCAAAAAAGTTTAAAAGAAATCCTGTTCCAACATACAATGCATAGCAACAGGTTCTGGTTTTGTTGCTATATAAATAGCAACGTCTGAAACGACACGGATGCATTCCCGGTTTCAAAGGTATAACAACGGAGGCTTTCCCGGTTAAGTGCCGAAAATAGCCGATCTGCTATTTTGGAAAGAAATGTGAAAGTGAAAGAGGTTAAGTCTGTCTATGAGTTTTATACATATTTAACCAATGGAAATTATTAACAAGAGCTTGTGACTCAATGCCTACATTTAATCCATTGGCACACAGATCATTTTTGATCTGATCCTACAGTACGTATCTGGAGCTTTGTGTGTCTCTGGCTGGCTGACTGTGTCCCTGGCTGTGTCCCTGTGTGCCTGTGTCCCTGGCTGTGTCCCTGTGTCCCTGTGTGCCTGTGTCCCTGGCTGTGTCCCTGTGTGCCTGTGTCCCTGGCTGTGTCCCTGTGTCCCTGTGTGCCTGTGTCCCTGGCTGTGTCCCTGTGTGCCTGTGTCCCTGGCTGTGTCCCTGTGTCCCTGTGTGCCTGTGTCCCTGGCTGTGTCCCTGTGTGCCTGTGTCCCTGGCTGTGTCCCTGGCTGTGTCCCTGTGTGCCTGTGTCCCTGGCTGTGTCCCTGGCTGTGTCCCTGTGTGCCTGTGTCCCTGGCTGTGTCCCTGGGTCCAAGCACGAAAATAGCGTTTGGTTGGTTTTCATCACCAAGTGTCACTGTTGAGCACACACACAGTCACACACATATTAACTGTATATATTTTACAACGCTTTTGGTCATGCAAGGCTTCTGCCCGACAGTGACAATGATACACTTTTTATCTCTGGTCCTGGCTGTGGCCAACTGTCAGCAGAAGAAAACTAAACTAAACTAAACTAAACAAAACATGCTTGAGATGTCTTGGTGTTGGGACAGGTGGGACCGACAAGACGAAGGACAAGAGCAAACACAGGTGTTGTTGATAAAGAAATGCTCAGAGTGACCCCATCAGTCGTGTGTGTGTGTGTGTGTGTGTGTGTGTGTGTGTGTGTGTGTGCGCGTGCGCACCCTCGCAATGAACCCACTGTCACAGTGGGTGATGGTGACACACAATGTCACCATCTGGAGTTGTCTTTGGAAGGACAATGTTTATCAGTGTGTGTGTGTGTGTGTGTGTGTGTGTGTGTGGTGTACATATCTTTGTTGCACCCATTGCTACAGTACTTCGTTATACCACATCTGGCCTCGCCAACAGCAACCAAGTGTGTGGCTCTTCCAGTCACACACGCATTACGCGCATGCACGTGCACGTGCACACACACACACACTCACTCACTCGCGTGCAGCGCCGTGCACGCACACACACACAGCCCACCTGTGAGTCCGTCTTAACAGAGCAGCAGTGTACTGTAGAGAGTCGCACGCTGGGAATAACAATGAACACTCCACTACTTCCTCACTGCAACTCACCCAGACGTTCCCCAGACACACACACACACACACACACACACACACACACACACACACACACACACACACACACACACACACACACACACACACACACACACACACTGTGTAGAATGCACTGTGTACGTGTTGACAACAGAAAACAAACAAGGATAGTGAGTGAGTGAGTGAATGAGTGAATGAGTGAGTGAGTGAGTGAGTGAGTGAGTGAGTGAGTGAGTGAGTGAGTGAGTGAGTGAGAGAGTGAGTGGGTGGGTCGGTGGGTGGGTGGGTGAGTCGATTCATAGCCGGTTCATAGTCCAGTTTTCAGGTGACCGCTCACACAACACATCTCTCTGTTTTTACTAACCACCGTTTCGGTGGTCAACTCTTCCCTGAAAGGAAGGCCTTAAGGAACAAGTGTTGCAATTATGCCTCGTTTTCGTCAGAGGAAGCCAAATACACCTTCAAAGTAATGATGTAATGTTGATGTAAAACAAACGGTGCAAACACAAACATTAAACACCATTAACAATAAAGAGACAATATGACGTACACGACACATTATGACGTACATTTTCCCTTTATTGTCAATGCGTTTACTAAACAAACTTTGAACTAAAGACAAACATTAAACCCCCTCAAAGATACACACATACACTCGAAACAAGTGTATACTTTGTGTACAAGCTCATAAGATTGGCGCAAATTATGATAGAGATGACCGATCGGCCTCCAGATCTGTCTCCGTCTCTCTCCCTCCCTGTCTGGATCTTCCCTAATCTCTACCGCCTCCTCACTCCTTGCCCAGGTGGTCCGGCCTTGTGTTGCGCTCCCAGAAATCCCCCTTGGCCAGCGACTAAACACAGACACTCCATCCAGCCTTCCGTCTTTAGTTTCCATCTATGCGTTGGAAAGACGGACCATCTGCGCTTTATGTAAGATCCCACATGGCCTCATGTCTTCTCTCTCCATTATGTCTCTGTGTTGTAGCTTCTGCCACTGTGTCCCAGCAGCAGTGACTTCAGGCAATGTCTCCCATGAGTTACAGACGTACACACACACGTACATATGGAGTTCTGTGTCAGGCATGCCCAAATATGGAGTGTTGTGATGTCATGGAGCATGCTGGGGGCCCTGTCCAGCAGGCTGTCTGAGCTGACAATTTGGGCCCTTTAGTTTAATAACAGGGTGCAAGTAAGACGATGTTTCAGTTACATCTTCGTCAGGTCATAGCCCTGACGAAGATGTGTGGTTAGTGGCGGTTCTGGAGAACCGTGGGTCCGACCGACTCGACACCGGGCACTGCACTCCCTGTGGGGGTGTGGAACACGTGTGTCGAATTTGAAGTCGGTGCCTTACAGACAGACAGAGACGTGGTGCGTTAATTGATGGAAGAAAACATCACTCTCCTGTGAAGTGAGGGGCACTCTTATCATCATACATCATCACATACCGGCCAGTCACTTTTGCCGTCCTCACATTTCCGTCCTCACTTTTTAAGTCCTCTGCCAATCAAATCATCGCTATGGGGTACACACTGAGACACAAAGCTGGGCATAGGAGGGGCTCAACAACAGACCAGGAGGAATATTATTTTGGAAAATCCCAGCCAGACTACAAAACAAGGCCCAGAGCATGAACATGCCAATGTTTAACCTGCAAATGTCATTGGGACTAAAGTCCGAAATAGTTTTTTTTATAATCAATTATTTAGAAACTTAGCACACACACACACACACACACACACACACACACACACACACACACACACACACACACACACACACACACACACACACACACACACACACACACACACACACACACACACACACACACACACACACACACACACACACACACACACACACACACACACACACACACACACACAGAGGAGAGCCCATGCAGGGAATATGTAACATGCACACACCTAATACATGATACATACATGACACACGCACAGACGCACAGAGACAGGACCCATTCATTCGTTATTTTGAGCAAATCAAGCATATATCTTAAATCGCCTATAATGGTCTATAATGGTGCCTATTGTGCTTCATCTTACATTTAATTTAAATAATGAACCATTTCTGATTATCATTACGATGATTTGCTCGGATCATTTTGGTGCACCCTCGTGAATGTTATGAATAGAATAAATTAAAACTTTGAAAACAGCAAACAAGTTCACAAGCTATATGCTAAAACTGGATAACGCAAAAGTGATCACAGGCAAGGTGTTACATGAGGTGGGATGTGGGCCTTGTTTAGGCAAACCATAGTATGCTTCACAGTACCAGCTAAAGGAAAGGTGAACCTGATGCTGCAGTGTCCCTGTGCCATCCTTGTTTTAACAACTTTTAACTGTACGCAATGTATATGACCATTGTACAACGAAGAATCCAAAAGGGCTTTAAATGGTGAAAGTGAATGACACTTTCACACAACATATAAGTCACATTTATAATGGACATCCAATTACCCGTCTCACCGGATTCTGTAACAAGCCCATACAAATGTATGATAGTAGTTATACTATATACAGTACGATTCACATTAAAATATGGGTCATGGGCTTCTGGAGGCATGGCTTCCCATAATGCCTCATCAGCTATACCTCTGGATCGCCTCATAGAGCAAGGGTGGTTTTGTGTTTGTTTAATGAATCTGAAAAGAGGATGGAGGGGGAGAAAGAGGACGACAGACAAGACACAGACTGATAGATATAGACAAAGGCCAATACCACGGTATACAGTAATATACGGTATACAATATACAGTAGTAGCATCAAACCGGGTTGCCTAAACCAGTGCTTCTCAAACTGTATAGTGCCAAGGCAAGGATCCCCAGCAAATTGATATACTGTACCTAAAAAATATATTTTTTAATACAAAATAAAAAAAAGCAGATGTATAAACTCGCAGCATGGCATGAAGTGACGCACTGTGAGCTTGTATATCTGCTCTTTTTGAGAGAGAGAATCAGCCACATTCGAGGCACTGGGCAGCGTTGTACACAAACAATACATTTCTGTCATTGTATAGATTTTCTGGAGCCGTTTGATTTAATGTAGGATTTCTATTGATGCCCAATGGGAGCTTATACGTTCCTGCGTTTGCTCACTCATCTCCTCTACTCTACTCCCCTGCAGCAAAAAGAAAGTACTTCAGCAAGCCTGAATAATCACTTACCGTCCTATGTACCAAAGATAATTGGCAGAACTGTCCTCCGCATGCACAGATGTATGTGTGCAGTGCACACAGACGCACATGCATGCGCACGCACACACACACACACACACACACACACACACAAAACCGCCTTGACAGACAGCAGTGTTAACCTCTCAAACTCCTCTGCTGACAGCAGTCGCCCGGTCAGTGAGGTGTAACACACCACACACACACACACACACACACACACACACACACACACACACACACACACACACACACACACACACACACACACACACACACACACACACACACACACACACACACACACACACACACACACACACACACACACACACACACACACACACACACACACACACACACACACACACACACACACACACACACACACACACACACACAGCTTATGGCAGCAGATGTTGGCGAGTTCCGAGTTGCCTGCCAAACAGCATTTTGGACAGTGAACTGGGTTGCATCCAAACAAGCCTCTCTTTTTTTCTTTCTTTCTTTCTTTCTTTCTGTCTTTCTTTCTTTCGGACTGACTGTACACATAAATTAACAAGTTATGGTATATAATATAGACATAATTAAGCAATATTACACGAGAGGGTGTTCTTTAACGTCATTAATGCAACGCCTGTGGTGGTACCGAAGTATCGCAGAAGTGCATTAATGACGTTAAAGAACACCCTCTCTGGAAATATTGCAATTATACAACAGTTACCCTTAAAACTAAGAGAATCGCTGAAAAATAATATTTTTACAATGACAGATGTAGCCACTATACAACCTAGCTAGCCTAGTCTGCTGTGCTCTGAGAGAAAAGCACGGCTGAATTGTATGTTTTGATTAGGTGTTGAAATAATGTGGTTTAAGCACTGCTTAGAAATCAGATTGCTTCCTCGAAACGGCCTGTTGTATAATTAATGACAGTTATCTTTGAAAATAAAGCAAACACTAAAGCAAGTTAACTGATAATGAAAAACACAAACACTTTTGAGTGAGATCTGTTTCAGACAGCTCTTTAAATAGGGTCTTCTTGAGTTCCCCAGAACTGATGTTTAACAAGAGCAGAGAGATGCTTCAGAGCAGCGTCTTTGATTCAACTTGACAATATGCGGCGCATCTGCGACCCACAAACACGCTCGACTTTCTGTCGGCATCACTCAGCCGAACACCATGTACTGGCGATGACTCTATAGTCTCTGCGGGGGACTATAGTGAGCAGTGGTGGGCAGCATCCGTAACCCTCTGCCACCTGAGCACACCACCCACATCACGTCTCTATGTCTGGATGTTTGGCTTCATATACTCCTCCATTATACAATTCCATACCATTGCCGTCGGGCAGAAAACTCATGAAAAACCCCCACAAACATTATTAAATCTCCACATTCTAACTTTTTCGTGAATTAATGCCGTGCCTGATCATACTGCAGCCGCAGCGTCAGTCACACACAAAAGCATCAAAAGCAGCAGATCAGTAGCACTTGTGTTAACCCATTCTGACCTGAGATCAGATTCATACGAGGTTTCCACGGGACACACACTGGTCTGATTAACCCATTCTGACCTGAGATCAGATTCTAAAAATGTCAGTCGTTCTTCGATTTTTCAAAAAATAGCAGACCTACAAGCTCGTATCGCGCCACTCGGTGGCGCGATATGAGCTTGTAGATCTGCTATTTTTCAATAGCTAAAGCATAACATGATGCCAACACCAAAATGGGTGCCCGGTCAGAATGGGTTAATGTAACTCTGAGGGCGGGCGTCCATTTGGGAAAAAATCGGTGTGCTCTACGTGAGGATTTTTTACTGCAGCAGTAGGAGCAAGGGACATTATGTTATATCAGCTAGATGGAGTGGCAAGAGAAGCTGGGCTGGATGGAGCCAGGAGCGATGGAATGGATGGACAGAAGAGAAAAAAGAACATGTCTTTTCATCTGACATCTGTTCAAACACTGAAAAGCCAAGGGTCAGGAGGAAAAAGGAGAGAGAGAGAGAGAGAGAGAGAGAGAGTGCGTGCGTGCATTGCATGCGCATGTCTCTCACTCTAACCTGTCAGAAACCGGTGGTATCAGTAAAGATGAAACATGTTATTTCTGTACGATGAAGTATAACGCCGCTGTCAGGCAGAAACCTCTTTTCTTAAAGAAACCTCTTATCTCCAAGTTTCACGTGTTTATGATTCTTCATAAATGAATGCCCTACGTGATGATCGTGATCATACTAGAGCATCACACAAAAGTGTCAAAAGTACCAGATCTACAAGCTCAAAATGAGGCAAGACGCCTGAAAAGTAACAGTTTTGGACATATGAGGTTACAATAAAATAGAGAGAAGAGAGAGAGAAAGAGAGAGAGAGAGAGATGCAATACCTCTGGGAATGCCAGATGCTTAAAATAAAGTTTCAACTAGAAAAAGTGCCCCTCGGGGGCACAGGTCTCCCCCAGGGCAGGTCAGGTTGTGGCCTCCTGGTGGCACTATAATAAGCCAATGTGAAAAGGGTGTCATTTCTTCTTACGCCTTGGATGGCAATTGGATGATTTGAGGCTTTGTTCCAAAAATGTGTACATACAGTAGTCCAAACAACATCTGACCGAACAATTGTGTGTGATTGGTCTGACACTCGATGTGCTTGCAAAATTGTTTTATTTCTGCAATCTGTTCGCAACGTACCATGTGCTGTTTTGAATAAAAGTTGGCTATGGATAATCCACCTCCGTACATGCCATCCTTCATCGCTGTTGCACACCACAGGGCTTAAAGCCAAAAAGAATCCCAAGACTGAAAATGATTTTTTGCAAATCTACACTGATGCCATTAAATGACCCCTATGAAATCCTCAGGACTGAAATCAGTCCCCAGGACTGAGAACTTTAAGCCCTGACACCAGCACCACGGTCAGCAAATAAACAACCGTCTACTACTGTATAGCATTTCGTCTGTCTAATTATATATATTTCAATTAAGCTACAACAAAGATAACCAGATGGCAATTAATTAATGGAGAGAGATAGCACACACTTTGTCCACCGTCTGTCGCCAGAAAATGGACATTAATGAAAATAACCAGCAGCGATGTACAATGCTGCAGCGAGTCACAGTGTTAGGGTGTGGCATCCGGGTGCCCTAGTGGCCAAAATATGGGCCTATACTGTATATGAAAAGTATGACATTTATTTCTGAGAAAAGTGAATAAAAGAAAAAGGTAAGGAGATTGTGTGATGTGCTGGGAGAATCGGCACAAACCAACACATATAATCCACCTCTTCTGGTATAATATCGTAACATGTAACTGGTATGCATGTCAAAAATGCACATGCTGGCCCCTAATTACTCAAGAGTGGCACACGTAATCTCCCTTGCACCACCTACGAAGCGTTTAGTAAACACGTCTGTCCATTGGGGACTGAATCCGTTTGGCTATTATGGGACAAAACAGCCCACAGGATCCAGCCCATCTCACCAGATACAGACTCCTCAAAGCTCTCTTTATGAGAGGGCTGTGAGCTGAACGTAATAGGCCTAAAGGCAGGGTAGAACCATGGCTTCTCACCCTGCAAGTGTAGGGGCTGCATACCACAGGATCCCATTGGGCAGTGACTGAATAACTGGCCTCCACGGTTGATTAATTGAACCCAAAGGAGGGGTGTCCGAAGGAGGAGAGAGATGACAGAAAGTTGGGTCCAGTTAAATTAAGGGAGGGGAAGATGGACGCCCATAAGTTAGCGGTCAATCCAGGTTGCACCACTCCATACATCCAGTCAGTCAGTCAGGCTAATGCTTCAGTCAATGCTTCCGTGTCTTCCTACTAACAACATTGTGTTAAGGCAGTAGTGCTGAAAGATACTGAGAGATTAGCCTAAATCATCACGTTACACAGCACTTAATTCAGCTCTGTCTACAGGTATTAAACAGACCCGGTACCTGCTGAGGTAATATGATCTGAACAGACGCAGACCGGAGTGAGCATGATTAAAACATGGACCCCAACTCGTTCAAGCTCTAGACATTTCCAGGCTCAACTACTACAAATCTTTTCTTGCTAGTCTGCCTGCATGCTCCCTCAAACATCTACAATTGATGCAGAATGGACGTCAGCACACCTGGGTCTTCAACCTCCCAAAAATGTCACATCTCTCCACATAAATGCGCTTACTCCACTTGCTGATCACATCCAGTTGAAAATACTGGTGATGAGTAGAGAAGGCCACATAACCTATACCCTACAGCCATGCACACTACGATTAGCAGGGCATAGCAAACAACATGCAGTCAGTATAATACAATTCAGGCATTCTGCAGGTGCTCTTATCCATAGCGACTTACAATAAGCAAGGTGAACACATACATAAAATGCAGAAAGACGTTTAAAAAGAAGAAAGAAAACCTAAGCTTTTCTTATATCGATTTATTAAAATATTGACTTATTAAAATAACATTTTAGATTAAATTGGTTAGTTTGCTTAACTGTTGCACCCTAATATATTTACCGTATGTATACTGCATTTCCGTCGTAATCTGAAGACTCAACACTTCGGACTCCACCTTATCCTGTATCACTTGGCCTATAGTCTTACTTGGTGGAGTAATCAAACACACACTGTTTGCCTTCCCTTAATTGGCTTCAAATTTGTATAACTGTCTTGATGTTAACACATTTTGTACATAATACGTCCTGAAACGTCATAAGGATTGGAACCGAGAGTTGCCTTAGACGTCTGTGGACGTCCTAGCGACGTCCAAACGACGCGGGGCGAGATGATAATATTCAGAATTATTCCTTTTTTTTTTTTTGGCATTTCGCTTTTCGCTTGCCGTATGCTAACGCTCTGTGCAAATATTAGCTTGTCATTGACTCCCATGTTAGCGCGGCGGAAAGAATGACTCGTATCTCCTGATCCAGGGCGCTCTCCGTGGTGATGAATGGATCGATATGCTGGCGCTGCGTTTCTGCTCCTCATCCGTCTCTCCCGCAAAATATGAACTCTTTTTGGAGCATATATAAATATATTAAGATGATCGGAGATTGTGAGGTCACTTTGTCAGTCAACTTTTTTAAGAACGTATTTCCGGTTACTGGCTTTCAAAATAGAAGCGATCACTACTCTGGCGATTACTCTGGCGCAAGCAGCGCCTTTATTTTGATGCAGTTCCGGTACTAAATGTGTTAATGAGAGAAGTTTTAGTTTTAGTTTTGGTACATGTTTACACCAGGTTTGTGAGAAACCACCCATCTAGGTGGTAAACACCTGTGGTTGTAAACAAACAGCTGATGTGTGCCTACTGCCTGGTCATACTAATATAATATAGTCCACACTTTATCACTGTATTCATTGCATTTTACTGGAGCACTGGCCCTGCAGGCACTACTTTTGATGCTTTTGGGTGATGCTGTAGTGTGATCAAGTATGGCATTAATCTATGAAAAACACGAACCGTTAGAATATGGAGATAGGAGGTTTTGCCCAACAACAGCAATATGTAAATTAATTGGAAAGCACCCTGACAACACGTTAGGAGGCGATTGGAGGAATGGTATTCAGTGCAATCCACTGACTCAAGTCTCACGCACGCACGCACACACACACACACGCACGCATGCACGCATGCATGCATGTGCACACACACACACACGCACGCACGCACGCAAATTACTCTATAATACAACTCCAGTAGGAGAGTTGGCTGCATCACCTTGGGCCAAATTGACAATAAAATATTATAGGCCGCTGTATATTATGCATTTTTGCTTCCTGGCTCAATGGAAGACAAAAAATGTTGCTTTCTTTTCCTGTTTTTACGAGATCTGAATAGCATCCATGTATACTTGGACCAAGTGCACGACTGGTGTGTGTGTGGCGCTTGTTAAATGAATGGGAGCCATCTGCTGTGGTCTGGCAAGGTGTCAGCATGCTATTGGGGTTCATTTACGTAGGTAAACACAGATCCACACTAGCAGAATGCACAGGGGCAGAATAAGTGATTTTGGGGCCTAATAATGCAGGCATGTGGTGCCCCAAACCCCTTCTTTAATTGCTATTTATTGCTGCTGTCGGGAAGCCTTGTATGTCCAATGGAACCGGTCTTCCAATGGATCCAACGTAGTTATGATTTAGTCACAAGCTCACCAATCTGAGAACCCATCGTCCTTTGAATTTTGACAGAGTCAATAGTCTGTCTCGACTCGAGAGAGACTACAAGCTCACAGACAGACTTAACCGCACCTCCCAGGTTGAAACCTTTGGTTACGATAATGTTCCAAACATGCAGAGCGTGTCACACTGCGAGCTTGTCGGTTTTACTAGTTTCACTACTTTGCCTTAACATTGTCATAAGTACAAAGCATGAAATCAGGCAGTAAGTTATAAATAACAAACGGATGAAATATGGAGATGCAAGGCTTCTGCAAACAGCTCCATCGATCAGACACCACGTGTATGACACATACTGTACCATACGGTGCCCTAGACTAGTACTGTAGCAGCACTGCTGCAAAGGTATTTCAAAGCAACATGAAGAAGGCATAGAAGAAGAAGGCACAGTGGGTCTGTGTGCTGCGTCTTAAATCCATAATCACACGAATAAAAGTGTCTCTCATTATTATTTTCAATGTCTTTCTTATGAACGTAAAAAAATACGCAGTTATTGTAAAAGATAAGCGACACTGCGTAATGCAATTCAAGTTCAAGTTTAACCACTTCTCGTCTTAGACAACCGGACTTGAGTTACAACTGTACTTTCTTCCGTCTACACCAAATATCTTTTGGCAAAACAGCCGGTGTGAGCTTGTAGATCGGCTATTCTTGGCGAATGCACCCTCCAGAATATGGAGGCGTGGTTCAAGTGGTTAACCCAGGTGCTGCGGGATAACTCAACACAGAGCATTTGACAGCACGTCCAGATGATATTTCTGCCAGCAGCAGGTTGGTCTACAGAGCATCATGTGTGTGCTATATATATATTATATCACCCATTCTTGAGATAAGGGACAAAACTTTTTTCAAACTGGATTTTTTTTTTTTTTAAGATGCATTCAAATCAAATAGATGTATTTGTAGACACAGGTCTCAACTACCAATCTTGAGAAGGAACAGGTTTTTCGCATAACATTTCTTTCTAAAATGGGACATTTATGCACTTAATACCTGATTCATGTCAACTCCGTCAGACACACTAAAATCTCTTTTAATTGAATTTTATCATTTCAACAATAATATAAAGTCCTCAGTTATCTTATAATGGCTTTCAGTAATCAAGTTAAGTAATACAAATCTTTTAATATTATTTTGTTCCAATATCACACTATTATGAAATATCCAATTTCTCAAAACCGTCATTTCAACCTTTATTTTCAATATTATAACATGAAAACCATGTAAAAAAAAAAAAGAATCATCATTACGTATCATTTCAGTTGGTGTTTCAATACATAAGCACAAAAGATTTGACAGCGAATTTTCTATTTCTTTGGAAATTAACAAAAACATCACGGGACGAACGTCTGACGGAGTTGACGAACATCTGACGGAGTTGACAAGTTTAACTGATTTAGGTTCTAGACCACCTAGGATCTTGATTCTGGTGACTAATCCCACATTTTCAAGGATGAGGAATACAGTGGTACTATTTAGATTTGCCCTGTGAACATGGCAGCCATTTTTCAAAATGGCCGCCAACTTTCTGTTATTTCCCAATAACTCAAGTTCTACACCACCTAGGATCTTGATTCTGGTGACTAATCATACATTTTCAAGGATGTGGGATACATTGGTACTATTTAGATTTGTCCTGTGACCATGGTAGACATTTTTCAAAATGGCCGCCAACTTTCTGTTATTTCCCAATAACTCAAGTTCTACACCACCTAGGATCTTGATTCTGGTGACTAATCATACATTTTCAAGGGTGAGGAATACAGTACTATTTAGATTTATCCTGTGACCATGGATGGTAGACATTTTCAAAAATGGTGGACCTGCTATTATTTTACCAATTTACCCAGGGAATATTATCAGAATAATATAAAATCTGTGAATACATTTCTTACCAAGAATTTTCTTCACCAATGTTTGTAAAGGTGTCTACTAACATATCCCACATTGGTTTCTATTTGACCACCCTAGGGGCATGTTTGACAGCTGCTGAAAGTTGGGTACCATCAACAACCAATATAAGGCTAAATGTTCTAAATTTCATTATGCTTTAAGTAGCATGTGGCATGTCAAACTAGGGGCTTTTCATGATTCTGGATCCATTCCAAGCATTAGTTTTGCACAAAAAACACTACGTTGGCTAAAAACGGCCATAGCCATCATCACAGATGTGATGAGGTCAGCACATGTCGGCACATTTGGGCAAGTGGCTATGACCAAACTAGGGGGTCTATGGCCAAACTAGGGGTCAAACTCCTTGGGCTAAATTCGGTGAGGTGAACAGTGAGCAGTGAACAGTGAGCGAAAGACTGAAGACAGAAGATTTGGCTTCAGGACCATCAGGCAGGATGTGCAGACACTGAAGGCATCAGTGTCTTTCTCTGTGTCCCCAGCATGTCAACCAAAGCAATGATACCAAATCAAAGGAGCCTTCACCTCATGTCACCTGGGGCTGGGTGAGCAATCGTATCCTGCATCTAAACTCACAACTAAATACAGACACTTGGCCAGACTGCCGTTTGAAAGGGTCAAACCCCTCATCCTGATTGGGGAAGACCAACCCCACCTAATCACACCAACCGAACAAGTAAGGTTGGGGCCTCCAGGTGGGCCAGCAGCCATCTGCACAAGACTGGGCTGGACCCTGCAGGAAAGCAATCTCCAGCCAAGACAATGTAAGTTGACTATAACAGAGCCCCAGAACACAGAGCTCAGGAGAAGGATGGAGAAACACTGGCAGGAGGCCACCAAGATACAATGCCCCAGAGACCCAGAGTGTGCCACCACTGGCAGTAAGGAGATCAACTGCTGCAGCAAAGATGTCATGAAAGGCAAGTCTCCACCAAAAAAAACCCTGAACCTAATCGGGGTGTCAAGAGACCAAAGTTTCTCCCCCACAGTTCCCTGCAGTGGCCAGTGAAGTCAAACTGTGCATCTGTACCTGAAAGGGGCAAGTCAAAGGCCAGAAAGCCCACCTCCTTTTAATGTCCTGTCAGTAGAAACTCAACCTGCACCTGAAATAAGCCCTTACCTCTCCCAGAGAAAGTTCATCCTTGAAAATGTAATGATTAGTCGCCAGAATCAAGATCCTTGGTGGTCTAAAACTTGAGTTATTGGTAAAATAACAGCAGGTTGGTGGTCATTTTGAAAAACAATGGCTGCCATGGTCACAGGACAAATCTAAATAGTACCACTGTATTTCTCATCTTTTAAAATGTATGATTAGTCGCCAAAATCAAGATCCTAGGTGGTCTAAAACTTGAGTTATTGTAAAATAACAGCAGGTGGCGGCCATTTTGAAGAAAAAAAATGGCTGCTATGGTCACAGGACAAATCTAAATATTACCAATGTACCCCACATCCTTGAAAATGTATGATTAGTCACCAGAATCAAGATCCTAGGTGGTGTAGAACTTGAGTTATTGTAAAATAACAGCAGGTGGCGGCCATTTTGAAAAATGGCTGCCATGGTCACAGGGAAAGTCTAAATTGTACCACTGTATCCCTCATCCTTGAAAATGAGGTCTTAGTCACCAGAATCAAGATCCTAGGTGGTGTAGAACTTGAGTTATTGTAAAATAACATCAGGTGGCGGCTCTTTTGTAATATGGCTGCCATGGTCACCACGAGACAAATCTGTGATGGCCCCATAGCCAAAAATGTTCCTTAAGGCATGCTCTAACTGTGTGCCAAATTAGAATACTGCCCATTATTCAAAAACAATAATTTTATTGTTTTAGGAACACTTTTGTCAACTCCGTCAGATACACGTCAACTCCGTCAGACACAAAATCTGACGGAGTTGACGTCTGACGGAGTTGACAAAATGGCATTTGTTTTCATCTTAACCCTCTTTAGTACAATGTAGCCATTTTGTTTTTGCTTAATTTTGTTAGCTAAACCTAACCCCTAAACTAAAATAATAAACATTATTTTGGAATTCTTAACAAAGATCATAAAAATGTGCAGACGGAGTTGACATGTAAAAGCTGTGACCACATTGTTATCAACATTGTTTGTTTAAAATATCAAACAATTGAATGCTTGTCAGACCAGGTACTCCACTGTTGCAACAAATATAAATGGGACTTGGAAAAGGAGTCTTCAGGCTAAATCTGTCGACAATATTTTCTGATTAATTTAAGACTTTTAAAAAAACCTGACGGAGTTGACGGAGACGTGGGACGAACATTTGATATGAGATATTTAATAGAAAATATAAATTAAAATTAACTGTGTATATTATTTGCTATGTTGTTGACAATCTACTTTAATTTAGTATGTATATTTATGTGATTGTGACAGTATTAGACACTTTTTTGGCAGTTTGAAATTGTGGCCACTTGCTGGGGACAGGCTAAATACAGGCCTTTTTGGGTACAGGGCCTGCTTTTAATTAATTCAGATGGAATATGAAAACAATTATAATGAAATTAAGGGCATAATAATACACAACTGTATTACACTTAACTTTGCAAGTGCTTTTATTTTTATGAATTAATTTATTTTTTACATAAAATAAGGCTCTTATGTGTGGGACATGTTTTTTCCACTTTTGTCCCTCATCTCAAGAATGAGTGATATATATATATATATATATATAATATATATTCCCCACATTAACCATTATTTTATACTTCTGGGGGGGTCCCTGGAACAA
Source organism: Protomyctophum bolini (assembly GCF_963924005.1). Classification (NCBI taxonomy): domain Eukaryota; kingdom Metazoa; phylum Chordata; class Actinopteri; order Myctophiformes; family Myctophidae; genus Protomyctophum; species Protomyctophum bolini. The sequence goes on along the minus strand of NC_137873.1, from coordinate 2,004,270 downwards.
CATATTTTCAGATGGGGAGACTGTGGCCAAATACAGATAATTCTGGGGGTCGTTGACATGAAAGCGTTTGAGAACCACTGATAAGTGTTTCAGAAAACTGGCCAGGATTTAGAAGACATTTAGAATCTGGTCTCAGGTCTTAATGGGATATTCGATCAACATGCACCCATATGGATGTGAGCTGTGATGGAGTACACACATTATTACTTGAGTAAAAGTATCAGTACCACCATAAAGACTCATTACAAGTAAAAAAAAAGTCTGGTCATCAGAATTTACTTTAGTAAAAGTACAAAATATTGGCATCAATATGAGTTGAAATACCAAAAGTGAAAGTACTCATTATGCAGAATGTCCCATTTTAAGTTTTCAAAATGTATACAAATTATTTGGAAAATAGAAGATCTACAAGCTCTCAACGCGTCTTATTGTGATATATAAAATCTAATTGAGATATATGAAACATTGTAGTGGAGTAAAAGCACTCCATTATCCTCAGATGTGGAGTAGAAGTACTAGAAACTACTGAAAATTGGAAATACTTCAATAAAGTAAAACATTGCTCAAAATTGTACTTGAGTACAGTACTTGAGTGAATGTACAGTACTTAGTTACTTTCCACCCCTAGATGTAAGTATAAGTAAGGTTAAGCCGTGTTGAGAAGGATAACAGAGAGAAGAACAGCAGGAACTCAGGATGCAACCACACAACATGGAGAGTCAGCGTTATCTCAAAACAACCACCGGATAATTATGAAAACCATCAGGGATTCGTAATCCTGTCCTCCACAATGGGCAAACACGTCGGTGCACTGCACTGGTGGCTTTATTTTCGGTGCACCAACACTGTGACATTTTTAGACACGGGAGGGAAACCGTGATTGGCTACACCAGCGTTATAGTCAGGTCACACCGGAAAACAGACGATCTACAAGCCCACGACGTTGCCACGTTGCGTCGGCGCGCTGTGAGCTCGCAAATCTGGGTGTTTTGGGCGCGCAACACCGGCACACAGCCACACAACTAAAGTATAACTCGCGACGAGGATGATCTGCCAATCCAATTTCGGAAATAGACCATTTTCTATTGAAACAATAGGATTACAAGTGACAAGTGAGGGGGGGGGGCACAAAGGGCCCAGCGAGAAATGCAAATCCAGTGAGCAGAAGACTATAAGACAAAGATGCATTCCCAATCTTCCGCCGTAGTCTGAAAACCCACCTCCTCAGACTCCATTTCGGCCCGTACACTTGCTCTAACCTCGACGACCTTACAGGTGTATGCAAAGGCTCAACTTATGTAACTTAGATAGCATTTTATGTAGACATAGCACTCTATAGTAGACCTATATACGCATGGTTTCATTATTTAGATATTCCACTGTTAGGTTCTTAGCTTACGTATGATTCATGATGACTATTTTTTAAGATGTATTAGTACCATGTTTTTTGTTCTTGCTTACTGTAAATCGCTCTGGATTAAGAGCGTCTGCTAAATGCCTAAATTGTACATTGAAATGCACACAGAGAGAGAGAGAGAGAGGGAGAAATCAAAAGCAGAGAAAGAAGTTTGATGCATATGATGTTGTCGCGTGGCGGACATGGTAGACCTAGGTTGGCTATCTTTGACGTGGGACACCGTCCCCCAGTATGGGTTGGGCCTGAGAGGGAATGGGAGAAATGGCACAGGAGTGGTTGATAGGTGCAGACAGTCAGGCAGGTCTAGCTGAAGCCACTACTACTCTGCTGCAGCCACACACACACCCCTCTCTCTCTCTCTCTCTCTCTCTCTCTCATTCGCTCACTCGCTCGGCTTAACGAGTTCATTTAATTAGGGCTTCAAGGGGCATGGCTGTCAAGTGATGCGCGAGACTGGCCCGCGGAGCTGTTGGCCAATGCAAGCTGTTCACCTGCACCCAGCACACACACACACACACACACACACACACACACACACACACACACACACACACACTCACAGATGCATATTTCACACATGCACACGCACACACACACGCGCGCACACACGGATTTAACAGGGTATAAATCTCAGCATACAGCATATTATAATAAAAATAAGAATTAGTGTATGATCCTGGAAAGAATGTGTTCATGAAAGTAATGACCAACCCTAATGTTGTTCGGTGTGGCTGCGCACAGCATGGCATAGCAGAATTAGTTAGCACTTTACGTTGTTTAATTAACCAATATTTGAAGGCTTAATTAGGCTAGAACAACTTGGCATGGAATCAGGCGCGGTTTGGCTACTCATTCACAATGAGCGCCACGGTCAAACAGTTTCCGGTTTCTGGAAAATGGTGCAGAGCTTGTGTTTTTTCCCAAATGTAAAGAAGTACTGTACAATAAAATATATATTTTTATTTAGAGAAGAGACATGTTTGTAGAACCTAGTGTACAACTAGATACTCAACTAGTATAGCCTAATCCCCGTTTCCTAATAGCTGTGATTGAGATTATGACACTACCGGGACTTTTTGGAATTGTCTTGGAAGTCTGCTGACTACACGAATGACACTGGGGACACATTTCGGTTCATACACATTCAAAATCATACACGCGTCACGCGCACACACACACACGTACACTAATGCTTGCACACACAAACAGACGAAGCTGCTTCCTCATCATTTTACACACACAGAATGAGAGTGCATGCTGCCTCATTAAGAGGAATACTAGTGCGCACACACACACACACACACACACACACACACACACAGGTACACGTGCGCGTGCCTACACAAGCAGTATCAGCCGCTTTCCTCTTGGTTTTCTCCACTATCAGCATGAGCCTGCTGCCTCAACAAGCATCCTCATCATCATCATCATCATCTCTTTTCTTCCAATGAATCCAGGACAATGTGGAGTGAATACATCTCATCAGGCTCTCTGCACCCCACATGGACATGTCTCATCACTGCTAAGTGGAAACACCAAATGAGCAGGCTGTTAGAGGCTTTTTATGCCAGAGTTGGAACTGACTGAGCGCCAGTTAAACACTTTTCAGCCGACGTCTCTATTTTGGGCATGTCATTATAGCTAAAACCAGTACCGAAATACAGTATGTATACGCATTACGTAATATTCACAAATTATTCAAAAATAGCCAAAAATAAATAAAAACAATAGCAGATCTACATTCGAATTAACAATTGAGAAGTATCCCTGGACCCTAACTGAGGATGAAGTTAAAGATCTTCTCTGTCGGATGGAAACCTACAATGTCCAAAACAAAAACGTATTTCTAATGAGTGACATTTTTATTCAGTGACTTGAATATAGTCTCTATGACTTGGGTTCAACAGTACGATCTCAGCATGAACATGTCTGTGATCCTTCAACAGCTCCAAGTAAAAAGAAGAAAAAACTAACAAGAAACATCATAGTAGAAGCACTAGCCTGGATTCCAAGTGTCCCAGGAGAAGGAAGAATTTACAGAGCCATCTAAAAAGGGCATTCAGGGAGCGTGCGTGCGCGTGTGCATGTGTGTGTGTGTGTGTATTGAATGGTAAACAGAGATTTGGCCATTACATAACTTGACCTACTTATGTCCGTCCTCAGGGTTCGGACCAAAGGTGACCAGATTCAGGGCATACAGTTGGACAGGGAGTCCAAGTCATATCTTTGTAAACAGATTTTTGTTTAGAGATGCACGACATCATCGGTAGATTATCGCCATATCGGCCACAGATATTGACGACACAACAATAATGTGACGGTCAAATTACGGCACGTGAGTGACGTGGGAACTGAACGTTGACTTTTGAACATTTCTTATTTGATTTGGGGTTTGGGTTCACTGTTGAATATACAATACACGGCTCACTTAAATGAAGTCCTCTGTGCGTGCGTGTTTCCTTTATGATTCTGTATGGTATTATTGTGTGTCTACGGTTTGTTCCAGGGGTTGATATATTTATTTATCTATCCCTTGTGCGGTGGTTGGGGCTGTTATTATTTTACCTCATTTGTCAGACTGGGTCTTTGACTGGCACCCCGACGCGAGCTCGCCCCAACAAACCACTACATAAAAAGTGGCACAAATTACATCCCATTTTGTAGTCGAGGAAAAAGGTGATCAGAATTTACGTCCCATAGCTGGTGGTGACGGGACGTTGCCATTGCAAACGGACCAATGTTAAAAGCTGCTTGGTCCGGTTACATAGGCAATGCCCAAATATGGAGTCTATGCAGACGTCAGAATGATGTCAGAACAGGCCAGCTCCATATATGGACACTGGGAAGTGCAGGGGCCCTGTCCAGAGCACGGGTAGAGGCCTTTTTGGGGCGGTTCTGGACAACCGTGGGTCCGACCGACTCGACACCGGGCACTGCACCCCCTGTGGTGGGGTGGAACGTGCGTGTCAAATTTGAAGTCAGAGGGCCGAATGGTTCTCAAATTATGTGGATTACAGACGTACAGATGTACGTACAGAGGCATGGTGCATTTATAGTTAGATTAAGCTCCAAACTTCATCTCAATCTGAGCCCTAAAATGCTTTAGATCGCGTGCGTGCACAAGGAGATTTTGGATACGCGATGACTACACACCATGGGAGCCACCGGAGGCTAACGATGGATGATAAAACGGAAAAAATAAAATACTATTAATTCTGGATTAAATGACATTAAGTGCTGAACAAGGAAATATTATTGATTAGATTACATAGAAATAGTTTAATGGTTAGCACATTGCCACACACATCTCTCATTATTTCATTATTAGTAGCACCAAAGCAGATCTGAAGAGTTGTAAATTAATTAATTCCTGTAGAAAATTATAATGTACCTATAATCCCTTGATGATGGAACAAAAAAAAACATTTGGAGCTCCTCATTTGCTGTCAGTGACTTCTATCTAAATAATCCTTACAAAGACAAAACCTGAGGCTTAATGTGATTTCCCCTAGCCTAGGTACATTCTCTCCTGCTCTGTGCGCGCGTGCGTGCACTGCTTGCTTGCGTAGATATATGGGTGCGTAATACAGCAGGGAGTAGCAGCAGGAACTTAACAGCCATCTTCACACTTCACTACTGTCATCCAATAGCCTCTTAATACCAGCCATATTGGCAGCCCATTAGTACGGTAGCTTACTGACATTTTCACACAATTTCATGCAATGTGGTTCTCACAGTCTACAACGGAGCGTCGGTCTAATCAATACCAGTTCCTGCTTAATTGTTCCAAGGACTGCACTGCAGCGAACGAGCAACCAGGCCAGCGCAGCACAGTGCAGTTCATGCTCCGTCGTTCCAAAAGCATCGAACATCATCTCTGTCTGCATGACTTACACTGGAACACCGTGCACACATACAGTATAGTACAGTATGTGTGGCTCTGTCTCCATCAGTCTGTGTAGCATGTACCACACCGAGTGAATACTTTACACTGCAGGCTTCAGACAGCTTACATTTCACAGTTATAACACGGTACTAGTAATTCTTTCTACAAATAAAATACCATATCTTTCCCTAACCTTATGAGGGGAAAAAACACTCCTTTCAAGCTGGTGCAATGCGTCATAAGCATATTAAGATCATGTTGATTAATATGCATTTAAAATGAGAGAAGGAATTACAAAATAATTTATACACAGCCGAACATCGCCACGTGGCCTATTCCCTCATTATCAGTTTAGTACTCTTCTCCTCGTTCATGTTAGAATGATAATACATAATGTGCAATGACTGTGTTCCAAGTATAGCGTGCAAATCTGGACCAATGCGACATGTTTGCGTTTGGGACACGGTAATATAAGAAAGACACCTATGCTCACTGTTAGGACAGGATAGTTTGATAGAAATGAATCACCTCACTGCGGGTGTAAACCACCAACTGACGCAGTGACTTAATATGAGCTCCTCTGCAGCAGGTAGTGACAGAGTAGAATGTTTGGTATTGCAGTACACTCGTACGAGCTTGACAGAGACAAACCACGGGGCTCTGAGTTTTGTCCGTCAGTCATACGCAACAAAAGCCCTCTAAGGATCTGCACCATTCACGCAAGTCACCAAAAATGACAAGAAATACAACACATTTTGCACAAAGTGAATTGTTTGCATGTATGTCTGCCTACATTTACCAGCTACAAAACCACATTTCTCATTAAGTGTTTGTGATAATATTATTGTCATTGTCTCATGAAAGCCACAAGATGTTGGTCATCGTCATTCTAAAACGAGTACGACGGTTGGTCTGGTCATCTGCGGGTCTTCAAGTGGCAGTAGAGGCCAATCCTTGATCCACAGTCAAATCTGGATGGTCAATTTAACTGTGTGAACGTGTAAAAAGTGGACCCGTTTGTACACTTTCACTGTGTATACGCCTCCCCTTTGTCCAGGCTGTGGCCCACTGCCACATCCACTACATCTGTAGTACCCTGAGTGAGACGCGGTGTCCTGTACCACTTAAGGCCTGTGGCTGTGCAGCCTCGCAGTGACCGCAGCATGCTTTAACAGTTACAGGGACATGGCCTGAGGCAGCAAATAGCCACTCTTATCACCCTTTTCTCCATGTAGTCTAAGCTCTTATATCGTCACGCTAGAATCTATAGACACCGGGCATGCAACTAAGTATAACTGAGGCTTTAGTTGTCACTCATTCCCCCCTCATAACTGACAAAGACCACACACACACACGCTCACACACGCACGCACGCACAGTCGCACACTCACACACTCTTGCTTGCAAAAGTTGTAGAGGCTATAGGTAGGTAATGCCATCCAGTTCAATGGGTGGAATTTCATCACAGCAAGCCAGTGCACCTAGTGACCCTGGCCTTAAGAATAAACATGACCCCTTTGACCCTGCCCTCGCCAGCCCTGATAAAGGAGCTTTTGCAAAGCAGGTTGAAATGTGACGTGGCATGTTGAGTGTGGGACCAGGCTCGGGCTCCTTGACCCCTCTCAGTGGCATTAACTACTCACGAGAATATTTGATGAAACGCAAAGTTGTCATTACCATTACCTATTTATATCATTGGCATTATTCCATGCCCCCAAATGTGGGGAATTTGTCCGGTGCCTGAAAGTTGAACGGTCATCGTGGAATTCAACATAAGAGCTTTCCACCCTAATTACCGTGTGTGCGCGTGCATGTGTCTGAGATGAGTGCGGGCTACACATGCAGCTAGACAGGAGACTTTTTAGTAACATTATATAAGGAAAGACGACAATTCACATATCACTCCCTTTTCTATTGTTACTGCATTAATCGACCTGTTCTGTGAATCTGTTGTATTGTTCCTCCTGTTGTTTCACTATATTGTCCATGTCTAACAACAATCTGTATTATTGATATGATTATCGGACGCTTTCTGATATGAACAATAAGGCCAGCACACGTTTAGCACAATTTTAGCAAATGACACCGATCATCCCGTACATCATCACTTGGAACTCATGCCATCAGGACGAAGATACAGAACTTTTAAATGGATACATTCAGTAGCTATCAGCTCAAAAACTCCACGTTTTTCCTGGGGACAGATTAAAAAAAAATAGAGCAATGGAAAACTCTCCCGTCGGGTCCAACCTCTTGACCCGTGTCAAGGGTTACACCTTCTCCTCTCACCCTGGTCACTAGCAGCTGTCCACAAGTCTGACATGTCCAGTGACCCCTACGCCGTCAAACACATTCTGAAGACATGCCCCAGCCAATGAGACGCTGCTGAAATGACACCTCACACCCACAAGGTTGTGATCTTAGGTGATGCTCTTGTCTAGACTTTCTAAAACGCATTCATTTCATTGTAAAGGACATACATACACACCCAACAGTACAATATCTTGAATGGCAGAACTGTGATTCCATGCAGCACCATCAATACCACTTGCATGTTTTCAACTGATTCAGTAGGACAATTCAGTTGGATAAGAGGGACAACTTGGACAAGAGCAAAGTGATGTTGTTTTACATCACCCTATGTGTTGAGATGCCAGGCATCGGCACAAATCCATTGTGGCCAAATCCTGACCGACATAAGTTGTTGTGAGGCAGCGTTTAATGTCAGCACAAATTGATATTGTTATAGGCAACGGTTTTGGTTGTGTGCTATGTCAGACAAGGGCCTAATCAGTGAGAGAGAGAGCGAAAGAGAGAGACAGAGAGAGAGGAAGAGAGCCTATTTTACCCACACAATAACCTAGGCACGCAGTGTAAAGGCCTATTCATACACTCCGGTCTTAGATGATGAGGTGACCACAGAGACAGAGAGGTGTGTTCCGGTGAGCGGTGCCGTCGCTTATCACCGCGGCGTGACGTCATGTTTTTCCAACCACCACTGGGGTCACTTTATCACCTAAAGCTGAAGTATGAATAGGCCTTAAAGCACCACTTTCTCCAGTCCACTATATTTAAAAAAATATCACATTTTGTGTGAAGTGAGCGGCGCCTGTTATCATGATGCATGGTCATGTATAAATGGTGCATTTAAAGTGCTTTTCTCCAAAGCGCTTTACATAGATTGTGTATTGCATTCAGCCATTCACACACACATTCATACACCGATGGCAGAGGACACCATAGAAGGCACCAACCTGCACATCGGGAGCAAAAGGACACTTGGACACTGACTCTGGGGGAGCCCAGCCCAGGTCCCAGGATCGAACTGGGAACCTCACGGTTCCAATCCGGTCGCCCTACCGGCCACTCTACCCCTAAGCCGCTGCCGCCCCCTTGATGATGACGAAGTGATCATACATCGCTTTTTAGTGTGGCACCCACTACGTCATAGTATATGTATGCCATTGACTTGGTCTGAAAGTTTGTACGGAATAACGTTGTTCTGTAAAAAAAACGTCCAAAGACTTGGCTGCCACATGACGTCACGGGGGTGCACACACAAAGCCACGACAAAAATAGATGTCAACATTCTATGTAATTACCATGTCATGTGAACAAGTCAAGTCTGCCTAACCATCCATTCAGTCAGTCAGTTTGTGCTGGGTTACTGTAGGCCTATGTGCATAGTCTGTAGGGCAGCTGTGCGCCTGAAGGCTGCTCAACATAGCGAAGTCAAAGAGAGGCCGAGAGCTTCCACGGGGAAAGACGCACGCATGCACGCACGCACGCACGCACACGCACACACACACACACACACACACACACACACACACACACACACACACACACACACACACACACACACACACACACACACACACACACACACACACACACACACACAGCTACTCCCTTGTCCACATAGTCTCGCTCACTAACTCGTCTACTATAACCCTGCCCTTCCGCTCCATAAACCGTCCAGTGCAGCAACACCTGCCCCCAGATGGGATAGTTTGTGTGTATGTGAGTGCATACATTTTGTGTGTGCATGCATGTTGTGTGTGTATGTGTGTGCATGGCCAGGCCCCTGCTGGCTCCCCGTGCTAGATGTGTATTGTGCTCCAGAACTTCAATCTGAATCAAACTGAATTAGTCAATTCAACGACATCACACGTGACATGATTCACTGCAAGCAAATCCCACTTCAGAAAGTTTCCTCACACTGACATCATCCCGTTTCTGGCCATGAATCCCGGCAACAATGCAATTGCTGTATTTCAGGTGGAACTAATGCCATGTGCATGCAGCCAAATTAGTATACAGTATGTAACTAAGACAGCCCCGCAGGCTAGACAGGCGGAATAATATGAAGATACAGACAGATGAAAACCTCAACACATTAGTAGGTTGTGGAAAACGGCAAGAGGTTGATCTTTCTTTACCACTCTGTGATGCTGGAGAATTGGTTTCTAACACAACAGCTCTCATCTTATGTGATCCTACATGTACTGTAGGCCTGCACGTCAAACATTGGGGTCAGTCTCTCAACGCGATGTATTTTCCTCACGTTGCTATGGCTATTTCAGTCTAGGCGATCATGTTTGAAGACAAATTAATTCTGATATCCAATGAGCAATTAGCCTGATTACAATTCAGCAACGAGATCATGCAGCAGAAGAACATTGATTTGATATTAAAATTGTATGCATAGAAATCCGAAAAATTGAATATCCAAAATCCATGCATACCTTAACATGGTGTCTATCCATCATCATTTAATACTGGCAATAAAACCTCATAGACTCCAAAGTCAAATACTGTACTCAATACTGTAGTCAAATACTAAGTGCCGTCCGATCTCCTCTTTCTGCACAAGCATGTCAGGACCGATCAGAAGTACCCACACCAAGCAATTACCACATCCATCTGAACTCCTTATTACTCCAATTACTAGTCAAGCATGCTTGGAAATCACGGATGACCTCAGACTTTTGTCCCGACACAGTGAGGTCGGCCCACTGCGGAGAGCGGAGGTCCGACCCAAGAAACCACAAAGGAATTCGAGGCAGGGGACTTTTGATCAAAGAGGGGTCATTTAAGTCTCTATTGGGTTGAGGGAGGAGGAAAACAAGGGGTTTTGTATATAAATAAGTGCCTGTCTTTGAATGAAAAGGCCAGTGGGGGAAAGAAATACAGTACTGGCGTACTATTTGAGAGAATAGTCACAAAACAAACGACAAGGTAACACAATGTCATTTTCTCTAGACATATTCCACGGCACTTACTAGGTGTGTTCAAGAAAAGACAACATCTGTGGGAGGCTTTTTATTGCACCTGAGTGGAAAGCCTTGGCTATTGAAATACTACATGTCCAATGTTTGAAGAAATACGAAGAAATACGAGTGGCGATAAGATATTTAGGTCACAAATATCACTCACTTACACGGTCCATCCTCAGTACAAGAGTATGCCTCCCCGTGAGAAGTAGAGCATATATTTGTGACATTCTGTTGCTTTAATCAAGATGCTGGGTCTCATTATAAGATATGGAGCTACATGATAAGATATGGGTCAGAATCTGATAATGACAACTCTACAGCTATCGATAACACCGATAACAGAATAGAGGGTCAATTGACTACATTGCATGAACACGTCAATGGACCAGATTCTGTGACCCCTTGAGGTCCTTTTTATTCACGTTGCAAAGGTTTGGGACCCCCCCCAAACCTCTATGTACACCACCACACCTCCCATCCCCTAATATTATTAATACAGATGTGTTTTTGAAACATATTCAAAAACGCACCTTTGACCTACATAGATAACACTTCCCCTCAATCTCTCCTAAAAAGAACGTGGGTAAAGCCACCATAAAGAGGAGGAGGAGGGGAGATAAGAGGGGGTGGGGTGCTGGTGGGCAAACAGGGGCGCAGGGGCTCAAAGGTTTAACAGCCATGTTTGTGGACACAGATGGAGAAGTATGTCATTCAAGGTTCCAGGTCAGCGAAGGGGGAAAGAATTACATCAAAGCAGACGGGGGGGGAAAAGCACAACCTATATCAACCGCTTATTATACAGCTTGGTTGAATGCTCCATTCTGATTGTCAACCACGGCATTCTGTGGTCCGTTATGTTCTGATAGGAGTTTGCCGTCGTGCTCAACAACAGATCGTTTGCACTCGCCTCATTCGCAACACCTGTGGAAATATAATCTAATGGAACTATTTTCAGCGGAAGCAATTCATTATTTTTCTAAATAAATACAATCATTTTTGTTATTGTGCTTTGGGTCAAATCATTGATTTCTTTACTAACCACTTTCGACCTGGCTTCCCTATTTGAGCATATCCGAAATAGTCCAAAATAGCGAGGTGCAACAAATTTGGTTTAAGAAGTTAAGTAGCCAGGTAATAAGCAGGCTAGAGGGCATCACCCTGGGTTGTATTTCTGAATAATCTGGCTTTTCATTCTGCCTTAGATACCGCCCCATACTGCCGACCACATACAGTACCACATACAGTACCGCTGATAAGAATCCACTGCTGACTGTGAACTTCAAACAACCTACAGGACTTTGAAAGCAGCGAAAAATCCGAAAATAATTTGTTGTAGTACAGTAGAATCCAATCCTTTTTCACCTATGGTAATTTAGAAGTCATATGGATTTGCGCACACATGTGCCCACACACACACGTGCCCACACACACACACGTGCCCACACACACGCGGCCACACAGTCATGCGCCCACACACATTGACATTACAGGCCAATTTTTACACTTTCACGGTTTCTTTCTGTGAGATTATCACAATTCACCAGAAAATATATTTTTGGAACAGTAGGTGAGCACAGAGAATGCAAGGTGATAAAACAATTTCATGGTTTGATCTTTCTCTCCAAATAAAAATGTCAACATACATGAATGAAGCATCAACTCCTGCATATGAATAGTTTGATGCCAAATTACAGATATTTGTGTATTGTTTATTCATCAACGCTCTTGTTGTGTAAAGTAAAGACCCTCAATGTTGAAGATGGAGTGCTGTGATTTTTTGTATATTTTCCAGTTTTTCATGTGTTTATGAGGTGACAATAATGTCTTCCCTTTGCATTTAGGGTTTCTTCCTGAAGGCTGAAACCTTTACAGTCAAACGTGCCAATGACAAAAACAGTGATATACTGTAGTGACATCACAATATCATACCTCCAACCCCTCCCCCTATATCCTACAACAACAGCTTCACTTCAGGTGGATCACCATTCACCACCCATCACCACCCACCAGGCAAACCAGGCATACTTAATGAACTGGTGGGGGTGTCCACATAAAAAATACATTTTATACTGTCGTTATTATTTATAAATACATACATGGACTCATGTACTGTTCCGTCCACCTTATAAGGTCTCATTAGAAGATAATGGATCTACATGACAAGATATGGGTCAGAATCTGATAATGACAACTCTACAGCTTTCGATAACACCGATAACAGAATAGAGGGTCAATTGACTACGTACATCGCATGAACACGTCAATGGTCAAAACCGTGACCTTCTCTCAGTGCAATCTGACCAACTGGTCAGATTTGGTGCAAACTGCAGGGAAGATCATAGGGGTAAGACAACTCCCCTCTCTGCAGTCTATTTATGAGCAGGCTACATTAAAACAGGCTAAGAGAATTGTCAGTGATGTTACCCATGTCTTAAATGGAGAGTTTGTAATTCTGCCCTCTGGGAGAAGGTACCAAGAACCATCAGGTTTAAAAAGAATCTTTGTACCAGGCGTCAACTAAAATGTTGAATGAGGCTCTGAAACATCAGTGACTGTAAGAGGTTAGATTATTCCCACTATGTGTGCACTTGTGTCTGTATTCTGTTTGTCATTAATGTTCTGTGTGTGGTTGCAGCAGGGGTCCCAAGACAAATATTCCCACGTGGACAATAAAGTGTGCCTTGACCTTGTCCTCGATGCACAATGTTGTGCACCGAAAACATTGCCAATCTACATGCTCCCAACAACTACAAGCTTGTGATCAAAATACACCTGCTATTTTTGGCGAATGACATGGCACACAACCAAGCATAAATCATGAGGCATAGCATTGCCTCATGTGTGAAGACGATGTGGAGTGGAGCTGGGGTGAAATTCGAATATTTTCGAATACTTTCAATGTGGCACGGTTATGTGGGACAGCTGTAGCGTAGTGGATAGAGAGTTTCCTGGCTGCACCCCCAGGAAAACCGTGTCCCTGAGCACGACACCTGACCCCCATCAGCTCATCGCGACCGCTTGAGCAGCCATCAGGCGGGTGAAGTTGAAAACGCTCCCGAGTAGGCCGGCGCCCGCCCGGTCTAGTAACCGTCGATAAAGTAGTAAATTAAATAGCTTTCTCTTTGCAACGCTGTAAAGTTATTTGGCCAGCCATTCTGTGCATATGGTTGTGCGTGTGTGTGTGTGTGTGTGTGTGTGTGTGTGTGTGTGTGTGTGTGTGTGTAAATGTGTGCATGTGTCCACGAGTGTGTGTATGTGTGCCTGCACCCAGAGAACTATAGCAAGCTGACTCAGCTTAGACAGTAGCAATCGGAAACAGGATACAAGGAATTGGCTTACGAAACAAATTGGCAAGGGCGCACACACACACACACACACACACACACACACACACACACACACACACACACACACGCGCGCGCGCGCGCATTGCCCATACACAGCCAGATGCACAGAAAGGCTGGCCAAACTGCCGTTACGGAAATAACTTCATTTTTGTCTCAAACAAATCCCAGGGTGAAAGTGTTTTAAAGTCAGGTGGCGGATAAAACGAGTGCAAAACGAATGTTGTGTCCGCCGTGTGTGTGTGTGTTAGGGAGGCACATAAATATCCGCCAGCAAGCCCCCTATCCCCCTCCTCCCTCAACTCGCTCTTTTTTGGGAGGGGAGGGGGGGGGGGGGACACTTCGTCTTTTTTACTCTGTCACTCTCTTTTCACACATGGAGGGACCAGCCCACTTCCTTACCAACACCATCTCTCACAGCGCTGCCCCGGACTTCCCACTGCAATTACTTATAAAAACTTTTCAGGGCCTGCTACACGTGGTCGGGTTTTTAAAGAGCTGCGTCCCCCTCCTCACGTGGTGCGGGGGGTATTGAGTCGTCACCGACCCCCTGAATGATCACCGAAAAATAAGGCGGCGCAGACAATAGCTCGTCTTGATGAATTCAATTCTTTCAGGACCCTGTACCGTCGTCCAGGCAGCTCCGGGCAAAACAATCGCCGCTTTGATGAGTCCAAGAAAACTCACTCTGTCCACAAAAAAAGAAAAAAAAGGAAAGAAAAAAAAACCGTAGGAAAAAGAAGAAGAAAAAGAAAAAAAAAAGACTCGCTAACTACTTCCGAATCGAGGATCTAAACATATGCGTCTTTGGACTGGAACCCACCCAGGATATACTGTAGTTCTATTTTTTTGTTTCTTCTCCCGCAAATTCTTACAAGCCTCCTTTTAACTAAGACCAAGACACATCAGCCATGCTACAGAAGAAAGAAAAAGAAAGTAAAAAGAAAGATAGAAAGAAAGGACAAATAACATTAAATAACAGAGTTATTTAATGTTACTCTTCTTGCTTCGGCACACGCACTTACGCCAACTGGACGTGAGTGGGAGCGACCCCCCCTCCACACACAATACATACACACACAAAATTGTACCCCCCAAAAGAACATTTAAATAAATAGAAACCAGCTAGACTTTGGACTGACCTGGTCTGCAGTGGAAGAGACATTGACGTTGGACTCGGACATGGTTTGAGGCTGTGTGACCCACTGCTGCTTCTCTGATGGTCACAGTTAGGCTCCTTCATTCACACCTTTGCCGTTCGGTTTCCGCGGCGAAACGGGCAGGGGGGTGGGTTTGGGGGGGGGATTGTCGTGGTGCGATGGAGGGGGGGGGGGGGGGAGGAGTAGTGAAAAAAAAATCACCCCCTCCCTTCTGCCCTGGCTTGATTAATGCCTGAATTACTTTCACCTCATTTCATCTGACGGAGCTCCGCTTCCTCTCCGCCCCTCTCTCTCTTGCTCATTCGGCATGGTAGCCCTCTCTCTCTCTCTCTCTCGCACTCTCTCTCCCCCTCCCTGCCTCCCTTACGCTTACTTTTTTACATGCCCCCACCTCCCCCCTCTCTTTCTGACCCTTTTCTGTTGTGTTTCACCATTTCAGGAAAATGCCCCCCCCCCCCCCCCCCCCCCCAACCAGCCCCCCGCACCACCATCACCCCCCAGCCCCCAAGACCCCCAACAAAAAGACATAGGAAAGATCCCCAGTCCTTCTCCCTCTACCTCCACAATGAATGGCTCGTTGTCACTCCAGCACCTAGGCTGAATACAGAGCAAGGAGGCAGGGAGAGAGGAGAACCGAGGGGGGGGAAACAAGGGGTGTTGAACTGCTAGTTTTAGCTGGCCGGAGTGAAGCAGGAGGAGGCAGGGGAGAGGGCTGCAGGACCCAGGGTCTGCTGCCAAGCTCTCTCTCTCTCTCTCTCGCTTTTTCGACAGATTAAAGTAAAAGAGTTTAAAAAAAATGTGAGGAGCCAACCTTCTACCCCCCCCCACCCCCCCAACCCCCCCCCCCAACCACCCGCCTCTCTCTCTCTCTTCTGTCTCTCTTATTTCTTCCGTTTGTTTTCAGGGCAGCTGCCGCAACAAACTCCGTGGACCACCAACAACTCTCCATTCAGCAGCACTTGACTCTCCCAAATCCCCGTCCCTCTCTCCGCACCCTGACACTGCCAACGCGAGCACCCCCAAACCCCCCCCCCCCCGCCGTCCCCCCGTCCCTCCCCCCACCAACCCCCACCCGGGGCCAATGCCCTCCATCCTCCGTCGTCCCCCCATCCCTAGCCCCATCCTCAACATGTTCACACAACTTTACTGCCTTGTGTTTCGAGTCAAGTTCTTCCCTCCTCAGACACAGTTCGGTGCTCCAAAATGAATAATACACAAAAATACATGGTCAACAACCCGCCCCCCACCCTCCACAGACACAAACATGCTGCTAATTTAGTCATGCGCATTTGCCGGCATATAATGACTTCACTGCAACAACAGGAACGGCAAACAAATATCGGAAGAGAGCGGAAGAAAAGTGCATCACAACATGGAAAGGCAAAACAAAGCCCATCGGTCACACGGGAGAAGGGAAAGGCGTTTTCCAGCCTGTCAATCAGGGAGCGACTCTCCGACGAGGTGGCGTACTGGCCATGTCAGACGTTGACAGGCGACTGGCGCGCGGCCTAATAGCTTTTTGATAGCCAGGGACAATGGCCACCGTGGGCCGCGTGGAAAACACTTCCACGAGTTGATATGAAACCAGCGAGAAACGTGGACAGGATGCTATTGATTTGTCCGTCAACTCGGGGGGATTAGGGCGGCTGAGAATGGGCTTGAATGCAACGAAAGGGCTCCCATAAAAACATCATTACCATATCGGCCCCTATTCAAGGTGGTGAGATGAACGCAACGCGACCATGTCAGCATTCCTGAAAACAAGACACCGAGTGATAAGCCGCGCCGCAAAGAAAATGGTCCCATGTAATGTGTTCTGTTATGGACAGACCATTGCTCAAGGGCTAGTACACTTTTCATCTGGGTGGGATCCAAGCAGACACTTGCCAAAATATCCAATAAACAACAGAGGAAAGAGTTAAAATGCATATTGTGGATTCCTTTAATAAGTTATTAAATTGATAACAATTTAGTGAAATGAGATATTTCATACAGTAAAGGTGGTTGCACACCGGCCGCGTTTTTCGGAAAACCGATGGAGAAACGCCGCTTAAAAATCCGAATTCGCGCCTGGTGTGTGGAGACCTATAAAAGAGTAGTAGAAAATATTATAATAATCATAAAACAAAACATTCCAAAATAGAGTTTAGCGTGAATGAGCCATCAACACATGTAACAACTTATGTAACATCTGACGGTTGCATTATAGACTTGTGTACTCGATGATAACCCATCCTGATTCGTTAGACTGTACCAGAGGCATTTAAACTTTATTTTTAATTGTAGACCTATAT
>NC_137873.1:1879390-1984390 GCF_963924005.1 Protomyctophum bolini | reverse complement strand
AACAACAAGAATTGTTCTTTTGGCGATTGTGTGTGTGTCTGAATGTGTGAGCTGTTTATGTCGCTAAATCCAGCAAAGCTGGACGAGATTGTGTTTTATAAACATAGCAGGCCGGGGAAACTCATACCCGAAACGGTATGGTGTTGATGTGTGTTGTGGTTGATCAAAGACTGAACAATATTGATCACTGCATAAAACATTGCCAAAGTTGACACATGTTGGATAAAGTGTGTTTTCAACTGAGAGCGGGCAATACCCCCTTTTAGTGTACTCTCTCTAGTTTCAGAGAGATAAGCTGATCAGATGATAAGGTTGTAGTGAGGGTTATAGAAGGGACACAGTGAGACCAAACAAACTTACAGTACATAACAGTGTCTGTACACAGTAAACTCCAACATCGAGTGTACAAATGGAACCAAATGGACCCGAAATTAGCGCTGTAGTTGTAACGATAATGAACAGTTTAGTATGATGTCAACACTGAGGCTTTCACGGTGTGATAAAGGGAAAGCAAACAGGACAGGACAGGACTCTTAACAACAGATACACTGTCTATGCATGGAAGTCATGAGTCTAGCCCTAGAGTAGACAAACCTGCCTTTGGAAACTCAAACCGAGACAACATCCACTTATAGATTCTGTATATGTTTACATTGCATTACTGCAATTACATTAATATCTCATTGCCTCTGGTTAGACTGGCATGCATGTGATATGTGATCAGACAGTATAGTCGAGAAGAGAAGAGAAGAGAAGAGAAGAGAAGAGAAGAGAAGAGAAGAGAAGAGAAGAGCTTAGACATCACAAGACACTGCAGAACTTCACAGGGGGTGAGGAGGAGCACAACAGGACAGTCACAATAGGAGTCACTGCAGGAGAAAGGTAGAGCAGAATGGTAACAGCGGGTGCATTTGGTCGGGTGCATTTGGTCGGGTGCAGGAGGGACGGCAGGGGACAGTGGGATAGAGGAAGAGAGCAGAGGAGGAAGACACCAAGTGGAGGAGTCATGACAGACGACACAACCGCGAGAAAACAGACATGACAAATGGCGTGTAGGAAGGCCGGCGCAGCTATGCGAGCGACGCTGGACCGCATGTGGGTCAAACTGACCCGGCCTGGCCGCTCCACAGACCCAAGGGGGGAGAGAAAGAGGGTGAGGGAGAGTAAGAGAGATTTTCAACGCTTGGATTAAACTGAAGTTTCCATGATAATTCCTCTCTTTCTCTCCATGTCCCCCCCCCCCCCCCCCTCCCCCCACACACACACACACACACACACACACACACACACAGTGCTATGGCTGGGAGGGCCCCAGCTGTTGGGTCTGTATAAATAGCGTGAGGCATGGGCCTGGACCCCCAGGGAGAGCGGCGCTCATCGGAGAGAAGGCAAGGGAACAAATCGAGGTGGAAAAAGAGCACACAACATACACATTTTTGACAAACATATGGGACCATTGCCGGGGATGAAAGCGTGGTACATGTGACTGGATATGGCCTCACGTGGCACGAGTCAGTGTCATGCTGAAAATGTGACAGCGAGAAAATGAGCAGGAGTGACGCGTGAGTAAAAACAAGACAAAGAGTCTAAAACCGGGGCTATACAGTATGGGTACTATTGCTAAACGAAAGTAGCTGTGACTGAAAACTGGTAGACACTAGTACAGACATCAACTTTGACACTAATGAGCAAGTAATGATCTAAAAATCTAAATTGAACAACAGAGCATACATGTGTTCAGACCTGCCTCCCCCTGGCCAGGGAAAGGAACTGGTTGGAATAACGTGTTCCATCCACACCAGGGAAACTACCCCCCTGTCAGGTGAAAAGAAGCAACGTGGAAGTGTAGCGCTCAGGATTACATTAGATAATTGACACTAGGTGAAAAAATGGGTTGCAAAATTGTGCGATAAAAATGATGGAGAAAAATACTAAAATAGCAGGACACAGACAAAGGACCCTCGTGAATTCACTCGTGTCTCAAAGTCTGAGGAACACTTTGAAAGCTCCAAAACGTCAAAAAACAGCATTGCATTCCTAATTGCAGGGCAGTTTTGTGGGAAAAAAAAAGAAAAACAATTAAAATCTATCCAGAAACAGTTACATTCTGGAATTCTGTTACTGTCACATCTAATTAAAGGGGTTGAAGGTGTGCGGTGCATAGTATGTTACACTAGTGTATTTCTGTCAACTAGTGGATGACTTTCTGCTTATGTAAAAGTTAAGTGTCCAAGAGGAGAGAGCGACAGAGGGAGAGGAAGAGTGAGAGAAAGGGAGCAAGAGAGAGAGAGAGAGAGAGAGTAAATAATACAGGGGAGGTGTTTGTCCAAGGAAGGGGGGTGTTTGGCCATGAGAAAAGCAAACCCCCCCTCATCCCAGGCATATAGCTGCCATTCAACACACACACATACACACAGACAAGCGCGCGCGCGCGCACACACACACACACACACACACACACACACACACACACACACACACACACTACAAGCGCAACAAATTACCTAAATATGGTGCTGAAAAGGCCTTTGAAGTGGGTTCAATTGGAAAACCGTTGAAGATAATAAGATAATAATACCAAAAGAAGAGATTTAAGAGGCCTGTTATGTCCACAGTCCACACAATGCCAAACCCCTGTCCATAATTTCAGCGACTTCAGAGGAGCAGCGGAGGAAAACGTGTGAAGTTCCTCCTTTCTTTACTATTTTTCTTTGTCTTGCTTGTGGTTGGGGTCTTAAGGAGGGCGGGAAGCAGGGTGACCCATTACGAAAAAAGGAAGAGAGGTCGAGGGGAAGAGAAACAGAAAAACTACATTTTCAGCCTGAGTGGGTTTTCCAAATG
Organism: Protomyctophum bolini; assembly: GCF_963924005.1. Lineage (NCBI taxonomy): Eukaryota > Metazoa > Chordata > Actinopteri > Myctophiformes > Myctophidae > Protomyctophum > Protomyctophum bolini. The sequence goes on along the minus strand of NC_137873.1, from coordinate 1,981,549 downwards.
AAATCTAAAGGTCCGAAACTGAAAGGAGTTTGTGTGTGTGTGTGTGTGTGTGTGTGTGTGTGTGTGTGTGTGTGTGTGTGTGTGTGTGTGTGTGCGTGCGTGCGTGTGTGAGTGAGTGTGTGCATCTGTGCTTATGTGTGTGCGCATGCGTGTGGAGGCTCCGCAGCAGTGTAGGTGGAACGGAGGGAGACCTTTTAAAGGGACGCCCAGCAGTGGACGTGTTTGGCATTCTGTGGTGCGTGTCGCCTCCATTGTCCGCTCGCCACAGTGGCCTCGTTTGGAGTGACGTTTGGTTCTGTCCACAGCGCGTCGCTCACTCGCAGGTCCCTTCGCTCGGCCGGGCCGACCCGGACGGTCGGTCGGTCGGTCAGTCGGTTTCAAACAAAACAACAGAAAGATCATGTCTATTCTCTCTCGCTGTGTTCACATCTGTTTGTTGGGCGCCCCAACCCGGAGGCAGTTAACACGGTTGCTGAGCACTGCTGCTAACTAAACTGGCTGGCAACTCAATATGTTCCTTACATAAGGACGAGAGAGAGAGAGAGAGACTGAAGGAAAAGAAACTCTCTCATTTCGCCTTATAGTATTTTAAGCTGCGAGGTGCACAGTCTGCACACGTGTGCCGGCAGCCCGGGCACACACGGGAAGCATACACAAACGCACACACACGACTCACATGCAACACAACCCCACTTGTTTACAAAGCGTACAGTAGCTCAACAGGACAAACGCAGATAGAACTAGAAACATGATGGGACTCCAGGTGCAGGTGCATATACCTCCGACAACAACGCCATGCAGGACCACAATGGAAACAAGTGATTTCTTGGGTTCTAAATCCTCTTAGCAAACCCTTGTATTGAATGCATTTTCCTGTATTTTACTGTTAACAAGTTTACTGCCACCTGGTGGACGCAAGAGCCAACCGCAGACTGCCGACCTGGATCTACTTCATCTTAGTGTGTTGCACGCTGGATCGGTTTGGGCGCTCACGCAAAATAATTAGCGTGAGCTAAAATGAGTCCATACTTGCTCTATAAAACGCCAAAGTTCCAATCGAGATCACCGGATAATCAGAAAAGACCTCCGAACCAGTGTTGTTTTTGGCAGCAAACATTTAGTTTTAGTCATAGTTTAGTCACCTGGAATGTTTTAGTGTTTAGTCTTTTAGTTGACTAAATATCATACGATTTTTGTCAACTAACTCTACAGTTGATTTAGTCGACTAAAATTTATTTTGGCGGGCATTGATGCCGTCGTAATGGCTGATTTTACACTTGCTGAAAATAGCCGATCTACAACTCACACTTGTGAGCTTGTAGCTCTGCTATGTTCAGCATGCAACCAAGTGTAGAATGACTTATACTGGATCTCTTGTCCACTAGTCCCATCCTAACATTTTAGTCTAGTTTTCATTTGTTGACAAAATCGACAGTATATTAGTCTTAGTTTCAGTCATCATAGCTTAGTTTTCATTTAGTTTCCATTTAGTTTTTTTCAGTGGAAAAAGGTATAGTCGACAAATTAGTTATTCAGCTTTTTAGTCAGCCTGTATACAAGAAGTGAACGGCAGTGTGCGAAACCTGTCTAGGATCGCTGAAGAAGGAAAAGCCAAGCAACAAAAGAAAAGGGGGAAAAAATAAATCAGCAATCCGGTTTCATATCAATAATAAAGCTTATCTGACGTAACGTTCCGTCACGAGCAGTTAATTTGTTAATAAAGTATTCAATCAAGAAATCAATCAAACAACTATGTATTTGGCCAGATATTCTACACGTTGGACTGTTTACCAAATTGAAAAAAAGAATGTGACTGTTCTCCCTAGTCCTAGTTTTATGCAAGATATCCTACAAAAACAGACATGTATACTGAACGAAAACGCACGCAGGCACACGCGCATGCACACAAGCGCACGCACACACGCACGCACGAACGCACGCACGCACGCAGAGAGAGAGAGAAAACACTACAGAGAACACCAACACCCTGTAGTGTACTGTAAATTGTTCCAGAATGTACAATTGTGATGCTCGGTTTGGGCAGGTAAAAGTTTGTAACAGCTATAGAGCAAAATCACAGCCTTGAGTCTTGTGTGTGCGTGCGTGCGTTCTGACCTCAGGGAGCATGTGGCCCTGGGTTCCACAATTTCTTTCCATTTAGTTTCCACTTCACAGCCTACAGCGCACATTAGCCACACACCCCATGGGAAATGGCACTCACACAGAGTGACAATCTATCTTTCTCTCTCTCTCTCTCTCTCTCTCTCTCTCTCTCTCTCTCTCTCCCTCTCACACACACACACACACACACACATGCACGCACATGCACGCACACTCACACACACACAAAACAAACAGACTGGCAATAGCTCCCCAATAACACACACTCGATCCCTCTCACACACACACACACGTACGAACGCATGCACACACAAACACAGATTTGTTTGCACAAAACACGTTACTGAGGAACGGTAACAGAGAATAGAGCCACCCAATAAAAGCCACATTCCTTAGTAGACCAGCTTAGTAGCGGCAGCCGAACAGTTTCCGGAGCGGTCTTGATATCGGAAGGTCGCTAGTTCGTATCCCCGGACCGGCACGTTAAAATGACCACCGTTGACGTGCCCTTGGACAAGGCATTGAACCCCTACCATGAAATGTTCTATGAGCAGGGCCTGGCTGTAAACAAGTTCTTGAGCTTAGTCCAGTTACCCTGGGTAAACATAGTACCTTTCCTTTCCTTTTACCAAAATGTCACCGCTTCCTTTCACGATTATGAGACATTTAATATAAGTACATATTACACTCGTATAGTTTTAATCCTTTATTTACCCAGGGTATTAGCTGAGCAAAGCCCTGCACATAGAGACACACAGACAGACACACACATTAAAACCTGGGAGCTGACCAGTACAACCACAGTGTTATACTAAGCAGTGTTATACCACTAAGCAGCTCCACTGGAGCATTTGGGGGTTCAGTGCCTTGCTCAAGGGCACTTCAGCGGTGTTGGGTGAGTGATGACAATCACTTCCCGACCCAGATTTGTCCTGCCCGTCCGGGGAATCGAACTGGCAACCTTTCGGCAACAAGGGCGCTCCTCTAACCCTTAGGCCACCGCTGCCCCATCCAATGTTGTAACCTCGCTCGCAGTGCGACGCATAAGTTAGCTTGTAGACCGGCCATTAGCGGTGCACGGAACCCGCACAAACTAAGTATAACTCAGGCTTTATAAACAGACAACTGAATGAAGTGTCCAATAGACAAACTCCTCCTCCTGCCCTCACGCCCACCGCTTACATCTGCCCCACACACCGGACATGAGACAGAAGCAGACATAAAGGAAAGTAAAAGATGGAGTGAATAAAAAGCGAAGAAATTAAGCTAGTCGCGTCGTTAAAACGCTGGGTGCCAGGGCACCATCTGCTACCCTCCATTGAAAAAGAGTGGTGGGTTCCAGGGGCAGTAAAAAGACAACTCAGGAAGATGGAGGGTGACGGCGCTGCCTTTGAACGCCGTGAACAAACGGGAATAAAGTTTGTCCAGGAAGGCTGCTGGGCAGGCAGGCAGAGGGCGACCAGGCAGCCAAGCCAAGTGGCAGCAGGAAGGGACCAGATTTATGATCCACTCCATCCACCCAACCATCTGGACTAATGAAATAGATTTAACACGGGAGTAGAGGAGGACAATGGGATGTGAGAAAGAAAACGTACACTGAAAGATAAATGGGGAGAGAGAGAGAGAGAGAGAGAGAGAGAGAGAGGAGAGAGAAAAATAGAGAGAGGATGCATAGTTTTTCTCTCGTTCGATGAGCTCTTTGCTTCTACCTTGGATGTGCGGCACAGTGCACAGCTCTTTGTATTCATAATCATTTTTATAATATTTGCCTCTTGACACAGCAGGTGTCAGACAGGAGGAGGGAGGGATAAGTAGTTAGTGATGGGAGATAAAACTACAATAGAGCTTCTACATTGTTTCTTAGCCTCTCTCTCTCTCTCTCTCTCTCTCTATTTGGCGCTGCACTGCGGCGACATGGACATAAGGGCTACGCTTATGCGGGCCCTTTGTCTAAGACACATTTCTTCCTCGGGAGTCAGACAAATAATAAAGAACCCTGAACCTTGAACCTTGAACCTCTCTCTCTCTCTCTCTCTCTCTCTGCCATGATTGACATCACCGTCAGCCATTGTTGAAAACAACAGGCCCAGCCATGACAAACCAACCAATCACGAAAGGGGAGTGACCCCTGCTCAGTCGGAACATTGGTAACCTCCATTGATAATACAGTATTTAGAGACAGATCAAACGACAAACCCCACTCCCCTGTAAACAGAACAAAGGCCAAGTCTAACTTTTTTTTGTGAGTGGCAATTTTGAATAACTGCAACTGGGTTTGACCTACACCTGCTCTTAGGTAAAGTCATTCTTACCCGTCTAATTTTGAGGAAGTTATGCCCCAAAACTATTTTCACCTTTGCCATGACATTTGACTTTTGACCAAATTACCCCTGAAATGTAAACAGGTGATCTAGGAACGTTTCCTGCTATTCTGTGCAGCCGTGTTCATGGTGAACATTTGGCAGACATATAGCAAATATTCTACAAGTCTACAAGTTCAATGTTGTGAGCTTGTAGACTGGCTACTTTTGCCATTTGCCATGCTATGAAGTATATACGGTTGAGGTTGTTAATAGACACCGTTGAAGGCAACGTGCGTGGTACTGAGAAGAATCATTGGAAAATGGCCAGGCTCTTCAGATCTCAGTATTGACTATAGAAATGAGCTGGATTGACTGTCAGGTGAGTGACCCGAACTCTGTTTGCTCAGTGGACGTTGGCCAAAGAACACAGATATACACAGAGATACACAAAACAAACACACAATTCACTCACTACTCTGGTGTCTACGGCCAAGTCAAATATATGCAGGTGTTGCTATAAAATAATAGGAGATAAAGGAAATCACTTTTAAGTTTGTGTTTTTTTGTTTTTTGGGGGGTGGGGGGGGGAATAGAGTTGTTGCTGGTTCCCCAGGTGTGCTGTGGGCCATGTCGACTGTGGCGTTCAGAGAGTTTCAACTCTAAGCCACCCAGAATCCATATTATAGTCGCTGTCAGGCAGAAACCTCTCAATTCTATAATCTGACTTTACTTTCCGTAAATTAATGTGCTACTTCATCATACTACAGCATCACACTAAAGCATCAAAAGTACCAGATCCACAAGCTAGAATCTGAAGCGTCGCATTTTGAGCTTGTAGATCTGCTACTTTTTCTATTGTATAGGAGATACATTTACTACTAACGACATCTGAATGAAACAATGGTGCGCATTACGGTACTGCTTAAATGACAGCATAGTGAACCTGCATCTACATCTTTAGTTGACAAAATGACTCAATCCCTGACAAGCCTCAGGCACTGCATTTTCATTCCAAAGTGAATGGATATATTGCATTTTGAAGAAGACTTCATCTTCCAAACACCCCCTGAAGACTTTCAACGGTAGTTTTCGAAGGGATGATGGGACATGAGATGATGTGAAGGCTCAATGTGTTGTGAGCTTGTAGCTTGGCTATTTTCAGCAGAGAGATTTGGTGTAGAGCAGAAAAACTAGAGTGTTAGGTTACTATATGGGTTGTTGTGGCGCTCTTGAAGGCTGCATGTAATGGTGAACCTGTGTGTGCTGTGTGACTTATTTATGTGCTCTCTGTACGTGCCTGGTTTACGTGATCTACGTGGCTGTTTTACATGTCCTTTGTCGGTGTCCTACATGTGCTGTAAAATGTTAAATTGCATACTATAATGAATGCATTTTCTTTCTTCGTTTAAACTTTTTAACCTTTTAACATCAACCTGCCCATGGGTAGCAGAACAGTGATGCTAATGCATGTGTATTGTCCCTGCTAAACAAGTGAATAAGCTAAATGAAACGCATACCCACAACCGCAAGCCAAAAGGTCACAAATGCTAATTAATTTCATTCATCACTTGTCACACCAAAGTGAAACCGTCTTGCTGAGTGAGGCTTACACTTAATTACTTTTAATGCTTTAAAGACACACATGCAGTATCTAATCTCTTCAGGGCAACTATCTGCCTATCTGATTGACAATGTGTCAAGAGTGAGAGTGAACTCACAACACAAAGAGTTCCCGTAACAAACTCCTTTCAAACGATCACGAAGAAAATCGAAGGAGAAGACCAGGGACTGATTAGCGCTATGGCTTGTGTTCAAACTGTGCAGAGCATCAAGTAAGGGTTCAAAACGGAGAGAATGTCAGGGGAGAGTTTGTGTTTACTGCTGTCTGGAAACGGACAGCGCTGCTTCAACAGAGGAGGGAGACAGAGAGAGAGAGAGAGAGAGAGAGAGAGAGAGAGAGAGAGAGAGAGAGAGAGAGAGAGAGAGAGAGAGAGAGAGTGATCTGACTGCCAATGGCACAACCTCTTCTCAACGCTTTGCTAACACCGTACGCTGCAATCAGACTCTTCTAGGCCTATCTAATGTCTACGATGTGTCATTTGCTTAACAGCAATGAGGAAAGATCACCGTGATGTATATGGAGAAAAAAAACAGAATCAGCGAAAATCTAATAAAATAACTTAAGCTAATTTATTATCATATTTGTTGCGAGGCCTTGCTTGGTGCATAGAGGGTTCTGACAGATCTCTGCAGCATTGAGAAGAACCACTTTTTTGATTGGAATCAATTTATGATTCTATGATTTCCCACAAAACGATTATTTCCCCACTGTTTCCTTGCATATTGATTATCTACTACAGTAATGATGACAATGAATGTTGACTTAAAACCCTTACTTAAAGCATAAGGAACCCTATTGCACCTATTCCGGGCATGTCATAGCAGGCATTTGGTGGAAATAGCAGATCGACAAGCTCACAGCATTGCAGCTATTTTCGCTATACTTGATGTATATTATATCAAATTATATAATGTTTAAGTGGTTAAGCATTACTCGTCTCATTCAGTGATCGGTGATCCCCATTATTGCGTCTAGGCGGCCTAGCATCCCTCGAGACAGGATCAGAACCAACAGGTTCTGTTCCCTGGTTGAGGGATCAGGAATCAGCACGACCTAATTATGGGACTCTCAAACGCCTCATTCGGCTAAGCCGGTATCGCCAAACTCGACTGGAACCATGCGTATGACAGCGAGCGTCACCTTTTGCTGCCCGCCGTTGCCCTCATCCCTGTATCCACCATCCACAGCAAGTCTTTCTACCGCCTCAATGAAGACTAAATACCCAGGCCAACTTCAAGTCTTGGAAAAGATGGAGAGAGAGAAAGAGAGAAGGAGAGAGAGAGAGAGAGAGAGAGAGATTGGGATCTTTTCAGTTCAGTCCCCCCTGCATTGGAGCTTTCCCTGTGTGAGCTAGACTGCAGCCAGACTCAACCACCTGGCATCTTGTCCTCAAAACGAATGGGGCAAGAAGACAGATGATCAACCTCAGAGGTCAACTCACACTGTGCTGGTGGGATAACAACTGCAGACAACCTCCCGCCACTAATGACCAAATAATACCTCCTGCCTGAGTTGAGTCTGTCTGTGTGTGTGTGTGTGTGTGTGTGTGTGTGTGTGTGTGTGTGTGTGTGTGTGTGTGTGTGTGTGTGTGTGTGTGTGTGTGTGTGTGTTCACGTTTCCCAACTTTTCAGAGGGAAACTGACAGATGCTAAAAGCTCTGACATCCCGTGTCTGTTTTTGGATTGGTTTTGACCCTTTCTATAATGTGACCTCCCCTAAAAAAGAGAGATGATGGCATAGCGAAGGAGGCAGGGTTTGTGTGTGTGTGTGTGTGTGTGTGTGTGTGTGTGTGTATATAGGCATGCCACACTTATGTAGCTCTTTTACATGCTTGTGTGTTGAAGAGATGCTGAGGACAGTATGTGTGTGTGACTGTGTGTGTGTGACTGTGTGTGTGTGTGTGTGTGTGTGTGTGTGTGTGTGTGTGTGTGTGTGTGTGTGTGTGTGTGTGTGTGACTGTGTGTGTGTGTGTGTGTGTGTAGAATATGTGAGTAGAATGAAGATGAAAAACTTCTTACCAGGATCCCGGCAAACTTTTTCTCTTCCATCCTTCAGCCACTCGCGACCTCGTCTGCAGGATCCGTGCCGCTCTGCCTCTCGCTCTGTCTTGTCTTTTCTCTGTCTCTGTGTAGGGATTGGACTCTTGTGCCTCTCGGGATTAGAGCGATGTTTTCTGAGGTGGCCCTGCGTGTGTCTTCACCCTCGTCGCGTCACACACTCTCTCTCTCTCTCTCTGTCACACACACACACACACACACACACACACACACTCTCTCTCTCTCTCCTTCCTCCGCCTGCTCTCTGTTGTTTTGGGACTGTAGCTGGAGAGGCGTCAGTGCTTTGTGTTAATTCTCCCCTAATCCAGAAACTTTTCTATGCTGTGAAAGGAACATGTGACAAGCAGAGGGGGTGGAAGGAGAGTGGGAAGGCGGGAGAGAGAGAGGGGAGGAGGGAGGAGAGAGAAACCTTTTTTTAGTTAAATGTCCCCTTTGGCCACGTTGAAAAACAGTTACAAAATATTCCGTAAATTACCTCCGTAGAAGAATATCCGGTGTGTGTGTGGCCTCGATTTAGAGTTTAAGTCATTGCAATCGTGATGGGGCAAAGAGAGTGTTGGTGCGGCAGGGATGCAGAGAAATTAGTCAAGAAAACGCTTAGTGATAGATTTGCATTATTTTGTTGTGGCCAAACAGCTGCCATGACAATGTGTTCTTTTGTGTTAAGAGATTAAACACTGGGGAAAGATTAGACTACGGTGCTGTTTAAAAAATAAAAATAAAACAGAAAGCACTTACTGACTGGTTTTGATTAATAATGAAATTAAAGAGATTAAAGCTCCTAAGAATGCACATGGTGGCATGACTTCTCACATTGGTATTTGGGATTTGGCGTAATTTGTAATTTCTTCAATAAAGTCATTATTTAGCGGCTGGGGAAGTTCCGTTTATATAAATATTTCAGATTCCAGATAAACACAACTATTGTGATGTTTGAAGATAAACATAAATTAACAAATGTATATATGTATTAAATTTCGGATTCTCAATTTCTAATATCGATCGCCATTTTAATATGAAAAATGTGTCGGTGAAAGAGAGTGCCGGAGTCTTATTTTGAACTGGTGAGCCAAAACAACATGACTAAATCCAAATGATGATGTCCACACATGTTATTACAAGGGGAGCTGCAGTGAAGTAGACAGCAGCAGCCAGAATAACAAGACAAGAATAACAAATTCAAAAACGCAGTGAGTGATGCAATCACAATAGACAGCTAAGTGTGGAAACCTCCCTTTATTATATTTGTATTCAAACCATTTGCATATCACTATGTTGTATTACTGTATTGCTTACAGTTAAGCAAATGTATACAATTATAATTCATACATTAATAATTAATAACATGAACCCTATAGCATCCTTATTCTGGCCATGTCAAAATAGGCAAACATTGACATTCTGGGAAAATAGCAGATTTACAAACTCACAACACATCACAACAACGAGAAGCTATTTCCAACTAAGAGATTTGGTGCAGAGGAAAGCAGGAGGTGCCATGACTACTGTAGTGTACAACTTCTGCTTGTTCTGTGTTGCTTTGCCATTAACATGCAATTGGGGAAGTATATGTGCAGGCTTGATCAAAACGGCACAACTGAACAAGCCAGCGTGTGTGTGTGTGACTTTGCCCAGGGAAAGGTGAAAGCTACATTGGTGTTACTGCAAAGCTTTTTCCAACTCGGGCAATTAGCCAAAATCAAATCCTTTTTCTCAGTAGTCCTGTCCATAATCTATTCTGGGCAAAGTAATTCATGCCCATCCCAGGTAGACGTAGATTAACACAATCTGTACATAGGACGCCTAGAAACGTCATAGGGATTGGAACCGAGTGGTGCCTTCGACGTGTGTGGACGTCCTAGCGCACCCTCAAAGATACGGGGCGAGAGAAGAATATTCAGAATTTTTCCTATTTTCTTTTTTGGCATTTCGCTTTTCGCTTGCCGTATGCTAACGCTCTGTGCAATTATTAGCTTGTCATTGACTCCCATGTTAGCGCGGCGGAAAGAATGTCTCGTATCTCCTAATCCAGGGCGCTCTCCGTGGTGATGAAATGATCGATATGCTGGCGCTTCATTTCTGCTCCTCATCCGTCTCTCCCGCAAAATATGAATGCTTTTTGGAGCGTATATAAATAAATTAAGATGATCGGGGATTGTGAGGTCACTTTGTAAAGTCAACTTTTTTAAGAAAGTGTTTCCGGTTCATGGCTTTCAGAGTAAAAGCGATCAGACAACTCTGTTTTGATGCACTTCCGGCACTGATTGTGTAGGAGTTGCTAGCTTCCGCTTGCTTGTCCAGAATGCCAGTGCTAGACTCCTGACTGACACCCATCAGCCTACACCGACCTCCCATCATTGACTCCCACTCTAACCCCCTCGACACCTCTAAGGTCACTTTGTCTAAGACCTTTTGACCTGATGCTTCTCACAGTCCCGCCAACCCCAAAGTAAACTGTGGAAAATCCTGCTCCTGCCGTGTTAGGTCTGCCACCCTCTCTCGACACCTTTAAATACCAAACACTCAAAGCAACACCATTTCAACCGGGCTTTGAAATGTTGAAACCTTTCTCCATGTCATGCACGCATACGTTTTTTATCTTCCCTGCGTTGTGTTATTATTATAGGAGGGGAACATTTTATGTACTGTGGTTTTCACTTCAGTAACTCATGTCATAACAAACAGTTATACTATATTTTAAGGTGCTTTCATTCACATGCTGTACTACACTTTGGTCAGCCCAGGTTGATTTTCAATTTCATCAATTTTATTTTATTTTACTTCGATTTGGAGTCTCAACTGCACAGAAATCCCTGAGTCCAAATCTGTCTGCTAAGGCAAGAGTCGCAATTTGGTTGAGCTCAAAGCCGAAAATAGCAGATTTACAAATTCACAACACATCGCAATGTGATTTTTTTTCTCCAAAATCTTCTCTTTAAGTTGCACAGTTTTTCCTCCATCAGTATTCATGGGGGTCAGAGCCCGACTGAATCAGCCACAAGAAGTGGCAGTCACACGATGATGAACTCAACTGGCAGCTGTTTGCAGATGGTAGGGGAATATGTCCTTGTTTCTGCACTACAGACATATATAATTAACATTTAATTTCAAATGAAGTATGTTTGCAGTAGTCACACACTGTAGTAAGATTAAATAAAACGTAGGCAGTAGTGTCGTCCCTGGCAGCAGGGACCACCCAAAATAAATGTTGCATCGCGCCGCCCCGACCGCGACCCTACAGTGCTCTGGGCTTACTGTATAGCCTCAGAGCTTATCAGCTCCTAGATCCGCCCCTGGTGTGCTTAATCTCAATTATGTTAACGACATTTGGTACAATGTGGCCTTAAGAATATCTTAAAAGAAAGTTACCCCTTACAGACAATACTGTATTCAAGCATTCCAGAGAGCACATCTTCCACATTCTTCCTCCACGAGTTAGATTGATAGACCTCTACTGATCTATTGATCTCTACTGATCCCGCGAGAGAAATTCGGTTGCCACGGTACAGCAGTTAGAAACACAGGACAGGTGTAGACTTGTTCCAGTTAGCCTGTTTTGGTCAGTGGACTTTGAACGTACTATGTATGCACTCTACAGTAGCATCTCTATTCTGGAAATAGGTAAACATTCTACAAAAAAAAGCAGATGTTCAGTTGTAGGCTATTTCTATTAAGAAGAGATTAGGTGTAAAGTGCTAAAAGGAGGGGGGTACAGTGTAGAACCATGGGGGACCCCGGGTAACAGGAATGAAGGGTTTAAGTGGTTAAGAAAGAAAGCGTAGTCATGACTTGGCTGAAGACTGAAAATCATTACAGAGCAGAGTCTGCAGACGTCTTTCAAGAGATCAAAATCTCCTGATGGATAATTATGCTCTTGATGACAAATGGTTTATGATGACACAGAGAAACGCTCAACCTGCCTGAAGCCTAATTTATCGTTGGTGGCATGACAGTGAAACTCACTTTGACAGTGCTGGATAGTATTGCAAAGACTATGTAACGCTACCTGGTGTCAGTGACCTGAGCCTTTGACGTTCCGTTATTTCAGATTGAATTCACGTGCCTGAGAGTCTTGGAAGTTTTTGAAAAAGGAAACCCTTGTGAAAAGCTGAGTCAAGATTATGTGTGGGGGGAGGGGAGGTAGAATAATAACCCCTTGCGGAGACAGGGCACACGAAAGAGGCTAAGAACCGCATGGCATTTCATTGACAGGCCAGCTGACCGCATCACAATACATTGAAAATGTGTGTTAAAAGCATGCCATGGAAATGAGGGGAAAAGGCGGCTAAATATAGCCACCATTCAATCACACAACACACACACAGGAGGACATGAACCCAAAATTGCCCCAGGGGCATCTCACCCATACCATAATATACAATACCATACCAACCAAATTACAACAAGACGCAGAGCAGCAGCATTAGGTTAAAACATAATTCTGAGCCTTACCATCCCTTCACTGCAACGGAAAGTAACTCAGTAAAAGTTGCAGATAAAACGGAACGGTGTGCCTTTAGTTGTGACGGTTCTAGGAAAAGGAAGCAGCGGCCTATCTTATCTACATAAGATAATGCTATCAGCAGAGAGCTGAGAACCTGACTGGTGGTGCAGCCAGAGAGGAGGAGACCTAATGACCACCACGAGCTCCAGATTCCCTTCCACTCAGTGAGTCTAGTCAATGTACAGTTATGTTATGTATGTAATGTATGTACAGTTAGAGTATGCTGATTCATGGAGGGACTGAACCAACCCCCCCCCCCCCCCCACGTACCATAGGCTCTGACAGAACTGAATCAGAGGAGCTCCGCAAACAAAAACTATTTAAATACTGCAAGAGCATTGCCACACTAAACAAAGTTGAATTTGTACAGTGCCGATGATGTACAGTAAGTGTTCTTATTGTGGTTTGGTTTTTATCATGCGGCACAAGTCTGCGATCCAATCCGATCTACAAGCTCACAACGTGTTGCGCTGCAAGTAGAGCGCTGCTGATTGACAGTGCACTGAGTGCAGCAGTTATAAAACTACAATTAAGTACTTTTGTGTGATGTGTGTGTTCTTGACTTCTTGTTCTTAATGTGGGTTTATCAGAGCGTGAGATAGCGCAGCTGAGAGTGAGTGGCTGCTGCGTCCCGTGCACCAATAAAGCTGTGCGCGCCGCGCATGCTAGACATAATAAATAAATAAAAAGGTGTTGGGCTTCGGGCCGTTTCTGTATATGACCAATGCCTCTAGAATGCATGCATATAGGCATACAAGTGCAAGCTGCGTGATACTCGACATAATATTGCTTATATCAGCTTTAAGTGCAGGTTAATGCCGCAGACCTCCCGTTTTCCCTGCAACAGTTTCATCAACCAACAGACATAAAGGTGGTGGGGTTTGCAACTTTGCATAGAGGACATTATACCATACCATAATATACATGTATAATATACAGTAGTGTGGGTGTTTCTGGCTCACTGTGCTCTCATAATGAACCACCTCTCTCTGTGAGTTCTGTGAACTCGTGAGGGATATGTTCCCAAACAAAAGTTCCTACCTTGAAAATTAGAATTAAATCATACTATTGACTGCATCATATGAGGTACAATTTGAATTACCATTCAATTTAACTTTTTTTTCTTCAACTTTCTGGGTCTGTGTGGTAAAGAATGTCATATACCTCAATTTGTATGTCAAATACCTTCATACTAGCTATGAATATGACTATAGGTGCATTACTTATTATAAGTGTAGCATTAGCAACAGTGAAAACAACACATCATAGGTAAAGTAAACGGTTATCTTATTTTACATTCTACAGACCAGAAGACTTGTGTTGTGTTTATAGACAGTTGCGTCCCCCCCCTTAAAGTCTAAATTACGTTCCAGGGGCAGGTAGGCATCCATGGTATGTTGTTAAAATGCTTTTTGAAAGCACTTAATTACATGGGTATGTTTGCCCATTTTGGCTCACAGTACATTTCTTACTTAAAAAAAAAAGTAATTTTCCAAAGGATTGACCGACAAGTTCAACTGGAAAACGTATGCACCCACGCATGTACTTTCACAATGCACACACACGCACACACCAAAGTCACATGAACTTCACATGTCTCACATCATCATCATGTCACACTGACCACATCACAGACTATTGTTAACAGAATCAATCAAATTACATGTTCAATATGGTGCTTTAAAAGTAGTATAAATTCACAGGTGTGATAACGTCCACACCTAGCATTATGTACTAGACCTGTGCCGGTCGGAAACTAACCTGTCGTCATAGCACCTGTTTTAACTATCTGTCTGTGTTCCATTTGTGACCCATCTCTGTTCTGCCCGTCTGCCTGTGTCTGAAGAGTGCAAACTGACTGTGAAAAGTGGATTGGTTGAGTAATCATTTGGCTGAGGCAGAGGCAGGGAATTCTATGCAGGTGAGGGGACTTGGCCTCATTAGGTCCACTGGCAGAGCCTGACCAGAGCCTTTTGTGGTATTTCTGAACAACGGTGTATCCCGTGACTCAAGGCCAGGCACTGCACTCCCTGTGGTGGTGTGGAACGTGTGTGTCACATTTGACGTGGTGCATTTATAGTAGGATGGGTCGTCATTATAGTTGCGTTGTGGACTCTATAGTCTATATATTGTATGGTATTTATATAATAGCATAGTATAAATTTATATAATACCTATCAATTAAGGTCTTTTCAGAAGGGAGCAACTGACGCGGCTAGTAATTCATATTCAATGAGAGGTGTGCATTTATTTTGGACGCGCAGATAAATTGAGGGGCGATAACGCAGGCGGATTTATGTGGATTAGGGAAATTGTTGCGTGTGCTTGTGTCGTGAATCGTGCACACACCTGTGATTGACTAGACCTGAATTCTGTTGATTTTATTTTTATGCAGCGCGAGTTGCGCCCCTCATGAGCACCAACCAGGCGACAAGGTCTGCGTCACATGCTAGTGCTTGGTGTTTCGGGAGGGCCTGGAGAAAAAGTCTTCAGCTGGTGTACGTAAACTCACAAACGTCTTTACCCAGAGATTAAAACAGGGTGCATTTTGCATCCCATAACGCAGTTTATAGTTAAGGGACCTCAATAAAACAACGACCTCTGCATCCACGGGATGCACTACTGTACCACTGTACTGTTTATTATTCTAGTTTATTTTGCTAGCTTTAGTTCTCCTTCTGTTTTCTACATTAATATGCCGGGTAACCACATTATAACCATATGAAATGAAATGGGAGTTAAATGCTGCAATTTGTAAAAATGGCAAAATATGACTCCTAACGTCGTTGAAGTGGGAATCATACCAATCATGTCCCTGGGACTCATCTAAAAGACCACCCCTGCATCCCGGGACTCATTACATTGAAAACCTATTTACATCACTGTTTACCCTAACATTAACCACACTAAACCTATGACTAAACTTAACCATATAAGTTCTGAACTAAGTTAGCCTAAATGTAGTTTAGTACATTTAGCGACCCCATGCCTAAAACTACAGTAAACTAAGGGGCCAACTTGCCCATCTGGAGATAAGGTCCTGTGAAGGACCTCATTGTTTGAAAACATATATTGTAGGAGTGTACTGTATAGGTATTATGACTTGACTTGGGCTACAAGTGATTCCCTGAAATACCTTCCAAATGGCCATCAATTCACCATGGGGTTAAGTAAGGTTAGTTGGGCTTGCCGATGCTGATCATTTTCCATGTTAAAAGACCATTGTAATTGGTGATTAATGCATTACTGAAGACACAAACATTGTGCCATTGTATCCAGGGGGTAAAACAAAAGTCACCAAGGACTTCCCCCAGAAAGGAATTCTTTAGTCCAGACTCCAGGTCACAGAAAAGCTGTTGGAAGGCAGCTTAATAATAGACTATTTAATCTTTAACAACCTATATTGTCGGGGTGACCCGGTGCATACTACATGGGGTCAAATGCCTGGCTGACCGTGAGTCTCAAGTTCGATTCCCAGCCGGCCGGACCATTTGCAGCATGTCACTCCACTAATCTTCAGTGATGCCATGTCCGCTTATTATAAGCAGCGTTTCTGTAAAGTCACTTGCAAATATTGGTCGTTGCGGCTTGTTTTTAAGTGTAGTTGCTTAAATCACCCACCCATTTGAAAATATGTTGTGCCTAGTACAATCAATTTGTGTTGTTTGAAAGATCTACAAGCTTGTAGAGCTGTAGATTGTAGATTTCCAATTAAATACCCTAAGCCGATGCTCATTACTCTCTTTACACCTGTCAAATAAAGGCTCAGAAACCCCCACAACAAATAAAAATGATATCGTAATAACAACCTACAACAGTATATTGTCCCTATGAATCGATTAGTAATAATGAAAACTAAAGTTAAATTGGGGCCAAAGGAAGTTTAATTTCATACAAACAACTTAACACACATACAGTATGTACTGTATGTGTGAGATGTGAGCAGAGCTTTCACACATAACAATCATAACCCTGGAATGTAATTATCAGCTTGTACATATTTTTAAAGATTTGAAAATGTGTATTTTTTATATACATATATTTCTGAGGAGCGCTAGCCCCTCCATTGCATGGCTTTCCGAGATTACGTAACGATAGGTAAGGCAAGCCAGGTCCATGGTTGGACTTTAATGTTTGTTTAGGGCAGTTATGATGGATTTTGTTGCCAACCAAGTCTATGGACTTTAATGTTTTTTTTAGGGCAGTAAATGACACCGTGACGTCATCTGGCTGATATAAATGACCACGAGTGTGATCTTAAGCTTTTAACCTGGGGCTAGTCTGCGGGTTAATACATGTGTGTTAAATAAGGTTAAGCTAGCCCTGAGCTTCCTGTAGCGTTTAGGATTCAGCTCAGCCTGTGACTTGTGTGAAAAGCCCTAATTTAGTCATTGGGAGATAATGTGGTGATTACCCAGTGCAACAGGACCAACACCAAGAGCATACACACACACACACACACACACACACACACACACACACACACACACACACACACACACACACACACACAGATACAGCATCAGCTGCAGGCTTAGCAAATCATAGCATAGTAGTAGGTGTTAATTATACTGTCCAACATATGCATTTCAGTATAGCAAGCAGTGAAGCACATGGTTTCACCATTCTGGGTGTCACATTTCATATGGCGTCCTGTCAGAACAAGACATGGTATAGCCTAACACACGAGACCAAATACATTCCTACCACTGTCAAAATGTGAATGACAGCCACAAGAGCACTATTGGCCCATCTACATTAAGGGTCTTTACTTCCACTGGTCCAAGTGTAAGTAAGTATACAAATATTAGTCTCATTTTAACTCATGTTTAGCACTCTTTTGTTTGGGTGGACAGTTTCAATAGTGTACTAGTGTGTCACATCCTAAACCATACAATGAATACACAGAGTGAGACAGAGAGAGGGGAGTAAAGCAAGAGAGAAACAAAGACACACACTGACAAACAGAAAATCTGAATCACAGAATCATCTTTATTGTCACAGCACAGGTTTACAGAAATATGTTTTTGTGCATTTTCTTTTATTGTTTCCAAAGAGAACGAAAAGAGACAACAAGTTATCTACGTAATTATAGCATATCTATCCAAACATTTTGTACATGAGGTTTAGAAATAAGGTGTGTGAGCATACTGTAGCAGCACTGTTCATGACATTAGTGCAAGAAGAGTATCAGTGCGTTGTACATGAGATTAAGGTGCAGAGTATCGGCAAGTGTCGAGTTCAACCACATAGTCCACAAAAGGTTGCTTTTACAGGTAAAATCCATAGGTAGGTCCATGAGGAAAGCAAGTCCAAGGCCAGCGGTTGATGACAGGCTGATGATAGCCGGGTGGAAGATGTTCATTAACCTGTTGGTCTGGCACCTGATATGACAGTAGGCCGCCTTGCCCGGCTACGGTCGATGTAGGCCCGGGGTTTGTGGCTGAGGTGGTGAGCTTTGACTACGCACCGCTTCTTGTATGAGTTCCATGGAGCTAAGGGAGCTCGCCTCCCATTATGCGTTCTGCTGACCACACCACCCGCTGTAGGGTGTTTCTTTTCTCGGGCAGTGCAGTTTCCATAGCAGGCTGTAATGTAACACAGCCTAGCAGGACGCTTTCAATGGAGCTGTTGTAGTACAAACTGAGGATGTGGGGGCTGACTCTGTACTAAACCAGTATTCGCTGCAGGCCCTTTAGTTTTTCCTCACATAGTGTGTACTCCAACTTGCTGACCCTTTCCACTGCAGCTCCATCGATGAAGACCGGCGCATGCTCTCTCCTCGGCCTCCTGAAGTCCACCATCAGCTCCTTGGTCTTGTCGACATTGAGGGAGAGGCTGTACTCTTGGCAACAGCCTCACTAGTAAAGTGATCTCATCTCTGTAGGCAGACTCATCGTTTGTTGAATGATAATCCGACCCATCACTGTCATTGTCATCAGCATACTTCAGGATGATGTTGGAGTCATGTGTGGCTGGGCTTTCAGCCGCGTGTACAGGGAGTAGAGCCACCCGATAGAAAACCCACTGGACTAAACCAAATTGTAAAACAGCAAAAAGCAAAGCACGCTATCTGACACATTGGAATTAAGCATCCCAAAAGCAGAACAAACTAGAGCATACACAGTATACCTGTACCAAGACATCAAAGACACATACTTCCCACAGATTGCCCCAAAACTTCCATATCTGCTGGGTGACGTACAACCATGTTCAAAAACAGCAACAAGATGTGTTAGCTGCTGTGATAGGAGGTCAAATGCAATACGACCAAAGACGAATGATCGTGTATATTCAGCATCGAGTGATCTCAATCGGTACACAAAGATATACTGTACATACAAACAGAGCTACTACCTTTTTCAATACTTTTGAAAAAACGCTGCCATTTGTGCACAATTTGAAAAATGAGATGCTATTGCTGCCATTTGTTTAAAACGTTTATCCCAGGCTAACCTTTTCATGTGGATAGACTAACTATTCCTGACAGCGAATGCACAATTCTTATTTCTCTCAGTTGCAATGTAACACAGTTCTGTTTACACATTGTTTTGATTCCATTCATGGCAATGTAAATGCATGTTTTCTCATGCAAATAAAGCCCCTTTGAATTGAGAGAGAGAGAGAGAAAGAGAGAGAGTAAAACTAAGGCTCAGTTAGCCTGATTTATGGGATAAGTGAACAACATAAGAACTGTGAAAAGGTATCATGGGTGAATTTACAGTATATGTGGCCTGGCAGTACTGACACACTGACACACGAATGGAGCCCCGACCTGGCTAATCTGTTAAGTGGATTAGAGATGGAGCCCATGGCCCTAGACTACGTTGCTCGTATACTAGAAACACACACATTTGGTGGTTAACCCATTCTGACCGGGCACCCATTTTGGTGTTGGCATCATGTTATGCTTTAGCTATTGAAAAATAGCAGATCTACAAGCTCATATCGCGCCACCGAGTGGCGCGATACGAGCTTGTAGGTCTGCTACTTTTGAAAAATTCGAAAAACGACTGACATTTTTAGAATCTGATCTCAGGTCAGAATGGGTTAATCAGACCAGTGTGTGTCCCGTGGAAACCTCGTATGAATCTGATCTCAGGTCAGAATGGGTTAAGAGTCAAACCATTGGAGTTAGAGAGGATACATGACCAGGATATGTTGGTATCAGTGGATGGATGTATGGATGGATTTCTTTCTTTTTTTTAAATACATTTTTATTTCATTTTAAGAGAGGAAAGGATGCCCTTTTCCCTAGCCGGACGCCGAAAACAAACTGAAGACACTCTCATGTCCCCGATGGGCTTCCTTCATGTTTCCCTCTATGAGGGACATCTTGCATTTTATGGATGGACTAACCTTTAACCCATTCTGACCTGAGATCAGATTCATACGAGGTTTCCACTGGACACACACTGGTCTGATGAACCCATTCTGACCTGAGATCAGATTCTAAAAATGTCAGTCGCTCGTCGATTTTTCTAAAATAGCAGACCTACAAGCTCATAGCGCGCCACTCGGTGGCGCGCTATGAGCTTGTAGATCTGCTATTTTTCAATAGATAAAGCATAACATGATGCTAACACCAAAATGGGTGCCCGGTCAGAATGGGTTAACATATCCCTGATACAAAGGCCATAACATACACGGATTACACGCACCGATGCGTTTACATCAAATTAAAAACGTATAATTACTGGAGCAAGTTGGTGGTGCATGAACTGCACTCGCACACAGTAACTCTAGTCTACAGTAACGGGCTCCATGCTGACAGCGTCGATGCTGATGGTATATTAAAAAGTCATTGTTCAGTGGTTGACAGAGTCTGAGCACTCCTTGTGATACACTCCGGATGAATACCACATTTAGCTTATCACTTGCGCAAGCAGAGCGTGCAAGGAATAGTTTCGCCCGGCTCGTATGCACCGTCCCAGCCAAACCGCCACTTTTGATGCGTATGCACCGTCCCAGCAAATTGTGCCTGATTTGCTGGGACCAGACTACATGGTGTGTATATGTATAACTAGCTCTCAATGATGACGTAAGAAATATGTGGATTAAAGGACCCAATGCCAGAGTGTAATTGGTTTTCGATGGTGACGTAATGACGATATGTTTTAGTTTTGTTGGGAGGATTAAAGGTAATGCTCCTGTGTATGTATGTAATCTGGCACCACTGCCGTATCAGGCACAGTTTGCTGGGACGGTGCATACGCATCAAAAGTGGCGGGTTGGCTGGGACTGCGTACGGCACAAAGTAACCACAGTATACCGCTAATCAACTTACAAATTACATATACATATATACATAGTATATATATAGTATACATGTATAGCTCTCAATGTGACGTAAGAAATATGTGGATTAAAGGACCCAATGCCAGAGTGTAATTGGTTTTCAATGGTGACGTAATGACGATATGTTTTAGTCTTGGGAGGCACTGATTGACATATACGTCACCATCCAAAGTCGTCGCTTACGTATTCATTACAACATTATGTTTCTGAAGTGTATAAAAACAATTACCATTGTTTCATTCTGGCAACACTGCCGTATCAGGCACAAGTACGGTAGTCATTACTGAGATTTGACAGTTTGTAGCGGTCGAAAGTACTTGCGCGCTCTGCTTGCGCACTAGTATGGCCTACTAGTGTGCAACAAGCAAGTATGCACTCGACAGAGTGCAGTTCTAGTTTTGTTTTGTACTCTCGTTGGTTATTTGTTGGGCATAATTTCAAAAGTGCGATGATGAACCTCACAAGGATGTTTTGAAAGTTAACTCGGAGTCTGAATACAGACCTTTTTAGACCATAGCTGCCTCTGAAAAGTGGGACCATCATCCAACTGGTTGAGACTTCTAAGCTATTGATGTATAAAGCCTACTGGACACATTTACAGGAAATGGGGAATAAGTTTAACAGAGTATTGCAACTACATATGAGCAGCGAGCTAACGTCACTTTAAGAGTCTACAAGAACACAAAAACGCACAAACAGTAATTTAAATCTCCTCCTGCTGATAAACACACATCCCAAACGAAAATGACTCAGGATGTTGACGTCAAAACAAACAACCTATGACTAAGGATGTGACGGTTTGAAAAAAAAACAACCCGGTACGGTATTCAATAAAATGTGTTTTAACACATTTGTCTTTATTTCTCAATGCTCACAAAAATGGAAACAAGCCATAGTGTTTTCTTGCCTACTTGGGATTAATTCTTCAAGCATTGTATTTGTATTAAACTGTACTTTATCTTACAAACTGTTATAAAGTATTCAATTAAAACAAATGTTCTCAAACTTCTCAGTGAGTGCAAATGGACGTGAAAACAAACTGTAAACATCCTCAAATACCAATACAATGCTGCTGATGTATGTATACTTAATCATCAATAAACAATTAACGCATTAACGTGATCTACACGTATCTGCACCAGGCCAGCTATATAGGGTCTGCTGAGCCGGAGTCCAAAACATATCGCTGTCGTGTCCAGTCCAGATGTGAGCAACTGTAACTACTGTTTAAAGCCACTGGCCGCTTGACTTTTCGCTGACGAGAAAACCCTCTCAGTCCCTGTCGCGGGACCGTACCCAAGTTCCCTCAGCCCTATGTTCCCTCAGCCCTACTGTATGTTCCCTCATTCCAAAACAGACCCTATGTTCCCTCCAGTGGGGGCTGGTGGTGTTAAATAGTTTTCATTTAATTTTGTCATTTGAGTACTGTCCTCTGAAAGGCCATCTGCAATAACCTAATATGAACTGTGGACAGTCAGCTGCACTCTACATCCATTCTGCTCCCTGTTTTAAACACTACATTAAGCACCTTTAATATTATAGGAAGCAGAAATATGTCTGTCGATGTGTCCTGCATCGCATAATGTATCTAGTAGACCAATTTTATTAAGGATAAACCAATATGGATATTATGCCATCAATATGCCATCAATAATACGCAAAAAATAGGCTACCTACTAAACAGGGTTTTGCTGCAATTTCACAATAAGTGTCAGTTGAAGAACATAAACAATTGTCCCATCCACAGCCCCACCCCTCACACCTATTGTACAGCCACAAGCTCATAGAAACATTCAGAGTGTAATCCTCCACCAGACATACCAGCGGTTCAACAGACCAGGTCCTCATGATGGACCCATTCATGATCTATCAACAACACATTCTGTCAGATAAAGTTAGAGACACCAGACACATTCCTTTATCTCTTAAACGGCATAGTAATACAGAACTGATTCAGCAATATTGTGTCTCCCTAAAAACATGATGTGCTGAAATGAACCCATTAAAGGGGATTTTGTTTTTCATCATTTTCTAACGTTATTATATCCTCTATACTATAGACTAGTACAATTGATATTTTTCCAACCCGGTCTCACCAAAACACGGTGAAATAGCACAGATTGGCTTTTTCCGTACATACACGCCCAAATATCTGTTCATATTACACCTCTCCATAGACGAAGGGGCGCCGTCTCTACCAAACTTGAGCCACGAGAAACACCACGGAGCGCACTAAAGTGGGCAAGTTGCCGTGTCGAGCGTTGCGAAGTTCGGTAGAGCCGACTCAGCCCCGTCCGAGTTGTAACCAGGCGCGAATAGTTCTTATAACGACAGTGGGTGACCCCCCCCCCCCCCAATTATAGCCACTGGATCTTAACTTTTCATGAAAGTAAAAGTAGTCTAAGGAAAAGGAACAGTTCTGTTCCCCGGACATTGTTTTGGGATATTATATTAGATATATATTTGGAACATGATCTTATACTCTTATCTTATGTCTGTCTGTCTGTGCCTTTGTCTGTCTGTCCTCATCAGTGGGTTGCCTAATTGATCTTGCATGCAATTGCACATGGACAGTTACCATTGGCATATGCAGGGAGTGAGATTCTTCACGTTTCGCAAATATAAGCAATTTATTAAGATTTGTGCCACAGGCTATGGGATCTGTAGTTGTGGTCGTCATCCCCATAGGCATAGACTATGGTAGCCGTGACACGGCTGGACTGGAACTGGCTTTATAGGTCTACAACTCCAGAGAAAATGGTGGCAAAGAAGAGAGAGCTGGCTCAATGGTTCTATAGGACTTTGATTTAAATGCATGGCAAGCAGCAGATCCTGTAAGTCTGACGTTGTATAGACAATAAATCTCAGTCCTATAGCCCTGACGGAGGTGGACCTGGCTCCAGGGCTACCATATACGTACACACACACACACACAACGCCAGGGAGAACACCGTTGAATAGAGAGAGACTACTACTACTCGGATTAAACCCCATGGCCCAAATTCAACACACTTCGCAAGTTTGGGATGGTCGTCAGGTCAGGAATCGGGATAGATGACAGGCTTAAGCACATACAGTGTTGCATTTGCCATTGCGCACAGTACCGTACCACACCACAGGAGCATGTGCACACTGCACACACATGAACCGATTAAAAACAACCCTTCATTTCACACACACACTGCAACAAAGTTTACAAAGGCTGCCAACGTGTTGGAAGAATGTCAATGCCCCTACGATCGGCTTTTGGCTGAGGAATTTAACGACCAGTTTGGCACATGAGAAACTAACGTACCGGTATGTAATTAGGAAGAAACCTGCTGTATTCTATAAGATATGGGAGAAGTTCTTGGACTTCATTAAGCGAGGTGATATTGAAGAGGCTTTGGATGTATAGTGGTTAATTGGAGTAGTCAGCTGTAGGGTGGGGGTAGGGAACTGTGACGGGCATTGTGCATTTGTTTGTTTAACTGCAAGTAATGTGTTTTATTTATTTGTTTTGTATTCATGTACATTTCCTGATGTTTCTTCGAAGATTTTGTTTAGTATTTGTACTGCCATGGGGTTGTGGGGGGAAAGATATATGTGAATAATTGCTTTGAAAATACTACGTTGTAAAGAAAAATCAATAAACACAAGTACATGTGTTACATGTCACATCAGCGTGTGACAGTTGAAAAAGGAAGGGTGCACACGTATACATAATAACTCACTGAACAATCTTATAGATCATGCACTTGCACACAGGATGGGTGATGATGCAACAGCATGGTGTGCAATAAGTAAAGCCAGAACTAGTTAGAAAATCTCACATTTCTCTCATATTTATATCATCTCATATTTATGTAATCTACGTTTCTGGGAAAAGTTTTATCTAAATCCAACTCCCATTGTCAGTATAAAATTAAATTGAAGGCACCGATAGCCGAGTGGTTAAACCAGATGAGTCTTTGCTCTGCTCACTTTCTGACTGTCTCTTTCTCAAATCAAATAAATTTGGATTGTTCATTGGCCTACTGCCTGGTAGCATAAGAAACTTGTCGCTGTCCAGTCCAGATGGATATAAGGGAGATTCGCCTCCCCCTGGGCAGACTCAGAAAAAGACTGCTGCCTCTCAGACCCTCTTCTATGTGGCTTTGCCCCTATAGGAGCCATTAAGGTACCTACTTTATACTGTGATGTTTGCATATATAACTGTAGTTCTGCAATTCTAGGTACAAAATGCCATTACCCTTGACCAAGGTACAGGCATTACAATGGAATTGGTCCCCAAGCAGTACACTGTGGCTGCTCATTGCTCATTAGCAGTTAGGATGGGTCAACTGCAGAGGACAAATTTCCCCATTTGGATAATAAACCATAACTAATTTCTATTCCTTTTTACTCTCACCTCTAGATAGATTTAGAGTAGCCATTTATTTTCACCCCTTTTTTTTCGCCCTACTTGGTCATTATGCCAATTGAAACGTACCCACACACTGCTGTTGTCCTCAACTACCAGTGAGAGGAGCCCTCACCAGGAGGATGTGGTGCATACATTCTGTTCAACATCCACCAATGGCAGTCACAGGCACTGCCCCAGCCGTAGGAGTAGGAGTCGCTAGCACAGCGACAAAGCCAAAACGGCCAATTGTGTTCGTGTAGACACTCGGCAAGCCAGATGCACTATGGTGGGATTCAAACCCTAGACTCTGCGGTGGTGGACACTGGACAGGCACTTTACATTACACCTGTGCCACCACAGTTTCCTATACTGTCACTTAAAATAAAGTTATTGCCATGTGAAGATGCTACAACAATCAATAATCAAGCGCGTGGATTTTCTAAATGTGATGTGCACAGGTCGTGTCGATTGTAAAATAGTGAATGCTCTGCTCTGTTGAGGATCTAGTAGACCAGGAACAACTTGGTTTCCAATTAACTCAGCATGGAGCTTTCAGTCACAGGATTTGGTTATGAATTGGCATAATGCAGAATAATGGTCCAGAATAACAGGCCCTAACGCAGAATAGCTTTTCTGTACAAGGTTTTATGTTTTCACAAACTTGAATATGTTGTTCTCCTACCAGAAGACAGTTAGGCAATTTGAGCCAGATATTTTGTTTTTAGCCAGACCCTTGTAATGTATTTCTGTCAAAGGAATGCCTTATTGCCTTTGACCACTTAAACACTAGTTTATTGTTCTTTGTACAACAGTAAAACAGGGCTAATATAGCTTATCTAGAAGCTTATCTTTAACTCAGTCCTAAAAGATGAACAACTGGACAACTATAATCATGAACATTATCTTTGCCTATATTTGAGGTCAGTGTGTATAAGATTAGAAGTAAATTGTTATTTATAATTAAGATATATATTATTTTCCTGGCCTACCATTTGCTCTATTGTAGGAGGATACGGGGCTGGGGAGCCCCAAATCAAGGGTATTCCTAGTCTATATGGAGGAGAGCATGGGGGCAAGACGGGCAGTGTCGGTAGGCCAATCAGAGGCAGGCGGGCGTTACCATGTCTATGCTGGAACATAGAATAGATTCACACAAAGTAGGTAGTTGCGGATTTCTGGGCTTGTTTCTAAATTGTAGTTGCTTATTTGGGCTTGCTTCCTGGTGCTGTTTTCATGTCAAGGACCCCCAGATTAATATGAATTGGTCCGCAGAACAAAAAATAGAAAATATTTTATGCCAGGGACCCTCATTCCCCCTATATTAAAATTGTTTTACATGAGTGGCTCTAGTCACTTCTTCTGGGCTTGTTTTCATTCATCTGGCCACTTGCTGATTACCTGCAAGGATGAAAATTAAATGTCTACCGTCCAACCAAAGGAGAATGCCCTCTGGTCAAGGGTCGTTATTAAGCAGCGCTGCTGTGTTTCATTCACAGTCATAGGCTTTGTCCTCACCTGTTTTTCTGTCATAGACAAGCGGAGCAGCATTGTCTGACCAGCTGACAGGCTGTCACAGGCATCTAAACCTATGTATTCACTTCTAAATGTATGTATATAAAACTAATACATATTATTATACACGTGAAAAAAATATATTTTGTAAAGGCATGTCATATGAAATTGGTAGGATATTTCCAAGTGTACAAGCAATTAAAAACGCGCAATTAAAAACAATGTTGCAAGTTAGATGCTTAAGCCATTTAAACAGTGTTTTGCATGAGCGCATACATGCAAGGATTTGCGCTGCCTCTGCTCAGTCTGCTGGAATATTTTCATGACATGGAGAGATGTTGGAGAGTGCAGAGTGGAAAGCTGCAGCTGGAAGCCTCCCAACGTGGTTAGCCTACTGTAGCCTAATCTTCAGCAGGCCCATGCCTTTCTAGAGTTACGGTATGTGCAATCTCCTCGTCTCGTCCTCGTTTAAGGATAAACCCGACGCGTCGAATGCCAAATGTGCCGTGCCAGCGCAAGTGAGGACTGCATCCGCATCGGAGATAGGTAACCCAGCCAGCCCACCACCACCACTTGGTGGCTGGCTGCGCATTCATATAATTGACACTTGACAGCCCAGCCACTGCAGTGAGCCAGCGAGGCAATCTAATATAGACTGTCATAAACGTGCATGGTCACGGTGTCACGGACCACCACAGTGACAGAGACAGACAGGACAGGAGGAGGAGATGCGGGGACAACTTTTTAAAATTGGCTTTCCCCGCATGGCGTGCCAGATTGATTTCAGCGCCCGTCACATTTATCAACGCTAGGAACGAAATTAAGCAAGGCTCAGCTGTTTGCGATCACTTCATAAATGCCGTGCCGACATGAGCGTACTAGTCCAAAAACCGACGCTCGAATTTGAGGCAGATTTTACACTCCAATGATAAATGAGGGCCTAAGATTTGAACGATATTAATACACTTCCAAACCGGACCACAATCGTTTGATTGATAATTAAAATGAAACATGCTCTAAAAATACACACGTTGCCGGCGGGCAGGCCTACCAATCTGCCCACTTCACACAGCAGCCGACGGGCTCTGACCTCTACGGTTAAGTGGACTGGTTCAAGTGGGCCCTTGTCCAGAAAAGTTTGGGAACCACTGATCTACTGTTTATCACCAGTCCAAGTAACTACTATTCACAGCACAATGCACCTAGGCTCGACATCCTTGTGAGAATCAAAGTTTTGATGTCTTCACCTATAGGGATGCCAGGGTTAATGCAGCTAAATCCACTGCTGTTGCCCAATGGCAGCAACATTGACCTCTGGGGGCCGTGCTGCAGCAATACAGCAGCAGTGCGGTATGGATAATCATTTATGAGAGAAATACTGGCTCACACCTCATCTCTTTTCTCCCTCTAAAAAAAAACAAGAGTTGAGAAGATTTTCTTTTTAACTAGACACTATCTTTTCACAATATGCACCCATTATGACTGGTAATGAGTGGCAAAAACTACTTTCTGGCCTTGACAGCCCATTCATTCGAACAAAGAAGTTGTACTTGATTGCATTAAATGACGATATAAGACATTAAACTCACTTTGTCACTAATTTTGCCACTCGATTTGACACTCACTTTATGCATGTGCATACCCTCTATTTAAGTATTCACATGCGGAAAAATGAGAGAGAGAGAGAGAGAGAGAGAGAGAGAGAACTAGCCTACATTTCAAGAAAAAGTTGTAGATAATAGGTAATATAATTGCATTGACACAATGACGTTGTACCTTAATATGCATTTGAAGTATTCAAGCTATTCTGAAAATGGGAGTCTATAAAGTAATGAAGAAAATAGTGGAATGTCCGCACACGATATAGTTTTGCTCCCCGTCTTTTTTATTTCAACCTAAATACAACAACGTTTCTCCCCTCCGGGCTTTCTCAAGTTCCTCAAAGAACTTGAGAAAGCCTGGACATTCCACTATTTTTCTTCATTCAGTAATCTTTTGGGTCCAGCACCGTATTCTGAAACTGGGATGTGCATATCGTTTTCCTTCTTTAGTCTATAAAATGACACCTTCTTAGAGCATGCCTAGAGGAGTAGCCCTGGTCCAGGGCTTACAGCATGTCATTCTCTGACGCGTTTATTTGCTGGGATTTGAAAACCCACGCACAGGAGTGAGAATATCACAAGAGGGCTGGGGAAGGGACTTCCACAGGGCGTCAGAGAGAGACTTGCTGTAAGCCCTGGACCAGGGCTACTAGAGGAGGTGCAAGAGCCCAGCTCGAGGACTGTCGTTAAAGGCTCTGTTGTTGTTGGTGGTGGTGGAGGATATGGGGGGTTTCATGCATGAGTGGCTTCTATTGACATAGCCTCCTCCATAGCTTTATGGCCAACAGCAAATGGGTTGCTGGTCTGGTCAGTGGTCATCATTCATAACCCATACATATTATGTTTGGCTTACAGGCTTGCTCTTTGAGCTGATTAATTGTTACATGATAGTAAATTAATGTTCAACTTGAATCAATTATACACAGTTCAATTAATCAGTGTTGATTTGTCAACTTGTCTTGTAACTCCAAGACTGTACAAATCATGGAACCAAATGGACCCGTAAAGGCTGTAGTTAAATGAACACCAAGGGAGGACTGCAGTGGTGTGTGTGCGACAAGGCTGGACAGAACAGAAGGCTCAAAGACATGGGGTATTTAAGACATCCCCCATCCCTTTCCTTCAGGGAACCCCCCACGGCTCAGTGCCACGTGTTGTTGCCCCCAGAGGAGACCCAACCCCCTTTACAACCCGGCACTTGGAAGTGTTGGACTTGGACTTAGTTAGAAGAGGGGATATTTCGTCTGTTTACATAGTAGGCGCCTGAAAACGTTCTAATGGTATAGCCTATATAATAATCACACAGTGCCACACAAATATGTTTCATTATAAACAAATATAGTTTTTGTTATTATTATGACAACATACTAATAGCCAGCTAGTAAATGTCACAGGCTTTATTAATGCAATACATTCATCATTGCAGGGGAAAAACAAAACGTGTGTGTGTGTGTGTGTGTGTGTGTGTGTGTGTGTGTGTGTGTGTGAGAGAGAGAGTGTTCGTTTTCTTACCATGGTGTGGGGTGGTGACTGATGACTTGATGCTGGGGAGTTTTATGTCCAACTCTCTAGTGTAGTGGCTGTTTGAAATTGCATCACCTCGTTCTACCCTCGGTCAACCCCGGGCCAGCACCGCCTCCTCCAGCACACAGACAGACGGACCCGCCTTTCTGAACGCAAAAATAATAATCTCATAAGAATAATGTGCTCCTCCCCCTCCCCGTTTGTTGCAATGAGCCGCACCAACCTGTTGGTGCTGACTGCAGCCTATCGCCTACTACTACCGTGTTCCATTGATAACGGACTACGGAGGGCTACTATTACTGTCCATTGTCCAAGTAACATCTGAAAAGCAGGACGGTGCAATGCAAATCGCTCGCTCTAATAAGAAAGAAATGTGCCGATAATTAAGAGTTAACTTAACCTGTTGTGTTGTGTCGTTAATACCGTCCAAATGTGATGATTAAAGGAGATGCAACGCAAATGAGTCGTATAATAGACTATAATAGGCTTATCATAGCATTCTGTGACAGCCTAATATAAATGTATAGCGCAATTAAACTACTGCAGCACAGTCAACACATGGAAGAAGGCACACACGTGCTCAGTGCTCACCGGTGGGATGAATGAAGTAATTAAGGTAGCAGTCTCTTTGTTGTGAAGGCATGCCGCAACCAATTCCTCACAAGCAAGCCACATGGGATTTGTAAACAATTTTACACGGCAGTTTGTGGGGAAATAACACAGTCAGCTCAGCTGGAAACTGATTATGGCCGTGTGAAACCACATCAATCAATGTATAACGCATAGAATAAATGTATATCCGCCAGGGTAGGCTACTGTATATGTGGTGTTGTAATGAGCAATGTCCCAGACAGGTGTGGTAGCCTACAGTATGGTGAGATGGAAGCTTCCGCAGTCACTCAGAGAGAGAGTATAGCCTATATGGAAACATGACAGAGGCGAGGGGTGATGAGGCTTTGCAATGGGGATGAATAAAACTAAGCATTTTAATGTTACCTGCTTTCAAGTCAGAAGAAACACTGTAGAGAAGTGAAGGAGGAGAAGAGACGATGCATGCGCCTGTGTGTGTGTGTGTGTGTGTGTGTGTGTGTGAGAGAGAGAAACGCGCTGTAAGGAGGGAGGTGAGCTTGAATTGAATGGCAGAAAATATGTGACATTGATATTCCCCTTTGACATACCACTTTCAAATGGCAGGCAGCCATAAGGTTTAATAATTAGCCAAATAATAGTGTCATAATAATGTATTATTAAATAAATTAATAGGCAATACTAAACAAAATTAACTGCAAAATGACTGCTTTTATAGCTTCTGTTTGTACACAGAGAATATGTAACACATTATTTGGTTTGCATCTGTTGTTATGACACTTGACACCATGCAAATTTAAGCTACTATGCTGGAGTCCAGCAGCTGCTGGCGGAAGTTTTAAGTTTTTATAGGCAGGCAGTGAGTGATAGCAGTTGCCAGTTGCTGTCGATAATATCATGGCATTTTACATAGGACACATCCAAGCACCTTGCTCAGTTGTTTCTTTGTTGTGGACAGACTATCTTTATTGGGGGTTTTGCCTCCCTCTGGTGGACATTGCCTCCCTCTGGTGTACATTGCCTATGTTACTTGGGTTAATTTATATTTCTTAATCTTAAAGCAGGACATAAGCTTCTTACAAAAGTTAGGAGGGTTTCGAGGCAGACGACGGTGTAGGCTCTTGTAGCCTATAGGTCATTAATCCAATAATCCTATATATATATATATACGGTATATATATTTAAAAAACTATGTAATTTTGAGAGTAGTCTACTGACAATTGAGTTTCTGTATTGTGTTATACTGCCCCTGTGTGGCTGTCAGAGATATCTGCATGCCCCGCCAATAAAACAGATTAAAAACATGACCCATGTTTGATTGATTGGAAAGCACAGGAAAGTGTGATTCAATTTCAATGCAAGGTCTGTTGAGAGGATATACACCAAAGAAAGCCTATGGCTTGTTTCCATTGGGGTCCTTATGTAGGCTATTCAATCATCGAAACATATGACAGACAACAAATATACAATATACTATGCAAAATGTCATATCAAATTTGGAAATCAAAAATCAATATGTAGACTACAGTAAACAGTGTGTGTGTGTGTGTGTGTGTGTGTGTGTGTGTGTGTGTGTGTGTGTGTGTGTGTGTGTGTGTGTGTGTGTGTGTGTGTGGGGGGGGGGGGGCTACTACTTTATTTTGTATTACATTTCTTATAGGGGCCAGTTTTGAATTGCAGCCATCTGTGAGTGCTATTTTAGAGTGGTTTTAAAGGAGAGTAGAGTATGCCACATTTGTGTGGCATAGCAGGAGAATGAATTTATCCCTTGTTTGAGCCAAATCTGGGTTGAACATGATTAGTGGAACTCTGAGTCTGGAGTGCTCCCTCTGTACTCTGGCCACCTGAGCCATTCGGCCAAAGCAAAAAGAGCAGGTGTTAAATTAGTTGTAGAAGTATAAGCCTGGCCGCTTTGTTTTTGGATGTCTGGAGCCTTGTTTTTAAATAACCTTATTTTAACCTTGTACTGTACAGCACTTTGGAACCTTGTTCTGAAAGGTGCTATATAAATAAAGTTCATTATCATTATCATCATCATTGTTTTTACCTCATTATTTATATTTCTATATCAGTGGTTCTCAATATTTCATGTCAAGGACCCCAAAAATTAATATGCCGCCGACCCCCATTTGAAAATATGTTGTTCCAGGGGACCTCTCCAGAAGCAAAGATTTGAGTTAAAAACTGAAACTCTGAAAGAATATTCAAAGATTTGAGGCACATTTTCACGACTTTTCAAAAATAGCAGACCTACAAGCTTGTAGATCTGCTATTTTTCAATAGCTAAATTACAACATAATGTTTAAAACACCAAAAGGGGTTCCCGCCCAAAATGGGTTAAGGCCTTTGTGGTGCTATGGTACCATGAGGTATAGACTATAGTCGAAGTGACATTTTATAAGTGGTCCTGTGAAGAGTCCTCAATGTATTCCTGAGCCCGCTCCCATGAAGGGAAGACAGGCTATGCACCCCCACTGTACACAAAATGTGGTGGAAACTGGAAACAGAGCTACTGTACACTTTCTAACCACCTGCCCAAGACATCAGAGACACATAGCCTACTTTCCACAGATTTCACACACCCAAAGTGAGTTTGAAACTATGATGACCAATGACAAAAACAACTCCCATACCTATTGGGAGAAATACAACAATGTGCAATATGTGCAAACACAGCAGCAAGTTTTGTGAACTGTTGCGATAATGTACCCGCAAGTATAGAAGAATGTGAGAAGTAGACATGGTGAAGGACCGTTTTCCTGGTCCTCTCAAGAGAAACAGAAAAATATTTGTACCGACTTTACAGTTAGGAAAAGAGTTGAGTTAGGGTTGAGAGGTTAAGATTAGACATTAAGAAGGTTAGCTAAGCCAATGGAATACAACCACCCTAAGCTAAGGACTACTATCTGTATACCAAGTAGACCGCTAGACTGCTGCTACCTTTAAACACATCTTTAATAAATCTGAGTTTCTTTGTATACTGTTCTGTTCTCAATGTGTGTGGAGGGTACAGCTAACAGTTGACTTTGGAGAGATGGTCAGAGGCAGAGTAAAGTTTTGAAGGGGCTTTTACTTCTTCTCCAAAACCAGTATCAAGCCAAAATTGTAAAACTGAAACATACAATCACCAAAAAGCACTAATTAAATAATGCCTATTTATACAAAGATTCAATGAAATAATAAACAGCATAAAAAACAAAGAATGCTGCTATTTGTCCCAAAGTGACTGCAAAAGAAAAAGCTATTTGTTTCAAAAAAGCTTTATACTTAACATGCATATAACTACATAATGTGACATATAGCTCTGTTTAGAAAATGCTGTATACCCTCCAACTGTATACTTAATCCCATTGTCAACTGTGTTTATATTTTGACACTTGCTTTGGCAACATGTACAAAAATTACGTTATTTGGTTTACTTTTTTTATTACTCGAATTGCCATGTATGATCACTGGAAGGATTTGCCTCTAAAATGGAACCCAGGTATACAGTATCTGAGACTAGTTTGATGACGTCAAACCAACTGACGTTTTTACTTTTTAAATACTTTCCCCATAATTCAGATATTAGCATATAAATAGCATATACATATCAACCTTAGCCACATTAGAAATAGTGGATGTGCATTTTTGGGTGGACAGTTATAAAGCAGTTGATGGAAACACAGGACCACGAAATGGATACAAACTCCTAGGGCTTTTTGTGTTATCTGTTACTATTTGCAATCAATCAACCAACCAATACAATTATACAAAAATAACTTTGCGTATCAAGCCCCTATCACACTGTATCCTATTCAAGGACCTAATTAAGTCAGAATCCTAAAATTACCATTGGCATCTAGCAACTGTAAATACAGTAAGTTCACACAGCAATACTTTTATATTTTGGGAGAATATTTTAAAACCCTAACCTAGGGAAACGTATATGAATGAACACTAGAGGGCAGCATTTGCCAAGAGTTGTTTTGATTTTTCCCTTGCGAATGAAGCCCATTTCAATTGAAACAGGTGTATATAGCTACCTCAGGTTGAAGTTGCCAGTCCCGCAAAATCAATTAATGTGACAAATTATAGTGTTTATGTGTTCTGAAGTCTGAAAGACACCAGTTTAGTTTGTAACAAAGCACTGAAGTTATTTATTTTACTAAATGTAAGATGGCAGATGTAAGAAAGAAATGTGAGAAATGTAAGTAGTAGCCTACCTAATAACTGCACTGCAGGCATTATTTGAATTAAATGGAATCAGCAGCACAGTATGAATATTAACTGACTTGGATTGTTGCATTCAACAAATGTCCCATGACACCAGCATGTTTGAAACTATGGTCCACTTTGTAAATGTACAGGGACAAATCAATGTTTAATTGACAGTGAACCCCCAAATAAACTTTTTAGATCTTGAAGAAATGAATTTCATCAAGCACTTCACATAATTTCAATCAGATCCACATTGGTCCTCCTCACTAATGCTAAACAAGATAGCACCATTTTCAGTGCCATCTACTCACTCTGCATCTCAGAGGTGAGCTGTGGACAGAGAACTAGGCCTACTTCAATAAAGTAAGTACAGTAGTACACTGAAATAGGAGCCATTGTTTGGCCGATTCTAAAAACACCTTCTAAATGCTTACCTAGTTTTCTGAAATACTTTTTTTTAAAGTATGTTGCTATGTATACTGTACATATCAGCAACCCCAAAAGGGGTTCCCAGATTGAAAAGTGTAGGGTTCCCAGTCTAGATGGGTTAAGAATTTAAAACAAATAGATAGTGTTAGAGCATGAAATGACCAAGCCCGTCTACCAACAATGCCCCTGAACATGAAAATACAATTCAGACTTAAGTTTTCCCAGTAATTTTATTTTTCAAAGAATACTTTGAGCCCTTTAGCACTTCATGGTACAGTCATACCAAACACTTGCATCACTGAAAAGCAACAAGAAAGCATTTGCACTGCATATTGTGTTTCAAGTAAGGCACCCATAATTTAACCATGGCTGCAGGGTTGAGGCCAGTCCAACCAACTGCATGATTGTCAAACATATTCAGATACTGAACAATTTTCCAAAAACCTTATAAAAAAAAAGTATGCTTGGAAAAGAAAAAAAAAATGTAATGAATCTATGCTGAATTGATCATAATGGAAAATTAGATGACTCCTTGGCTAGGTTTAACTATGTAGGCAATTACATTACACACCTGAATGTTAAGGCAGTATTTTAGTACCCGATCACAACATTAAGTACATGTAAGGAAATCTCAATTATCTTTTAAGGAAAATCTTCAACCTCCGTTACATCATTTATTCTAAAACTATGCTTTAACATAATGTGGAATCCGTGCACTGTAACAAGCAACGCTGGTGACAACTGACAAAATGCCATTACAAACTCTGACCTGATATGAGGAGTATCAAAAGTTACATGAAGAGATGTAAACACAAATTATTTGATTTACAAAAATGTACACATACTGGGTCCTGCCCACAGTTAGTGTTCTGTTTCAGAAAGCACATCAGCAATCCTTTGAAGGCACTCAGCGGCATCAATAACTTATACAGAGGACAGAGCAAGAAAACTTAAATACTGAACCACTATAACTTAGTCAAAATTAAGATTTGTACAAAAATATTTACAAAAATACAAAAATAACCCAAACTTTGAACAGTCCCAAATAGTGAGACTGCATGCAATGTCAGATCACGGTAGGAGTAACCAGTGTCCATTTAGTCTCCTTTACATGTGTCTCTTCATGTGGAGAGCGAGGTGATCGGAGCGGGAGAAGGCACGCTCACACAGGTGACACTGGAACGGCCGGTGTCCCGTGTGCTTCCTGAAGTGACGCGTCAGCTCGTCAGACCTGGCAAACTTCCAGCCGCAGCCTTCCCAGTTGCAGTGGTAGGGCTTCTCGCCTGGGGGAGAGAGAAGAGGAAAATATCATTAGTCAAATTGTCTCCGATCAAATTAAACCAATTATGCAGACTAAATGTAAACATTAGACTAGCAGCTATTCCCCCTCAAATCTAAAAACTGGTTAGACCAAACAGTACACTATTTATTTAACTCTTGAGGGTGTACAAATATGGACACTTTTAGGTGATTATTTGGTAACATTTCTACACTTTTAGAAAATGGATACATGAACACTGAGGCTTTTTCATTTTATATAGTTAGGCCTACAATAAAAGTGTGCTGTAAAGAAAACACTTGTTGCATGTGCCTACCTGTGTGTGTTCTCATGTGGGCCTTGAGGTGGGAGCTCTTGGTGTAGGTCTTGCCACAGCCAGGGAATTCACAGCTGTGCGTTGCAGTGCGCTTTCTGGCCCAGGATCTGCGCCCTCGCTTGGGCTTGATGCCTCCGTCTTCCTGCGCGTAAAACTCCAGCAGAGGAGACGATGGAGGAGTCAGCATCAGACCCTGCTGCTGCTGCTGGACACGCATGGGCTCCCTGTACACATTATACTGTCCGTGATACTGGTGGTGCGCGCCCTGGTGGATATATTGTGGCGGGCACGGCGCGTTCATGTAATGTGCCTGGCTTTGGAGGTGACCGCGGGAGTTCAAGTCAGCCATCTGACAGTCTTTGCGCCCCATCGGCGCGACGTGCTGCAAGGAGTACCCCTGGTGGTGATGCGTAAACGCCCCGGGGTGCACCACGGGACGCATGTTATGATCGTACATCTGTCCCATGAATTCCCCGCCGGTGGCCGCCATCATGCAGGACTGCTCCGTCGCCTCAGTTTTGATTTTGTATCCGAGCGGCTGCTGTAGGTGAGCGGGGACCACGGGGGCGCGCAGCTCGGTGTACTCCAGCCCCACGGTGGGTTGATGTTTGGGGACGTATTCCGACGCAGCAGCAGGGCTCTCTCCTCCCGGGTAGTTGAGCTCCGGGGTGAGCAGCTCCGCCACCAGGCTGCGGACGGGACTGGCGCCGGGGAAACTGTGCTGGTAGCCGGGGCTGAGCTGCCCGTCGGAGTGCACCGAGCTGCCGCCGCTGCAGCTCTCCGGAGACTCCGGGAGGGAGTACGAGCAGGACTGCAGCGGGGACGCCGACGCGGAGCTGTGTTGAGAGCCCATAGAGTTCGACAGGATGAACTCGAGGTCCACGAAGTTGCCCAGCTCGTCGTCACAGTCCCTGCTGGGGGCCAGATGATCGGAGCAGGAGGGGGTCCGCACGATGCTGAACTCCACCTGTATGTGACGGTCACCACCGTCCCCAACACCACCTGTTGTTGAGCAGGCTCTCAGACACTCCTCCACCTTCCACATCTACAAGCAAAACAACAACACGAACTGATTAATTAAAGCAGGCAGCTAACATAAAAATGATGAAATGCCCCTTACATGAGTTACATAAGTTGTCGCACTGGGCTAGCCGGTCAGTCAAATTAAATTAGCTTTCAAACACTGTAGGCCTATTGCAGCAATAAACAGTTAAAAACAATCGCCAACTTTGGTTACCACGCTACGTTGTAGCCTGGTTCAAAAACGATTCAGCCATTTAAACTAAATCGAACCAACTGATATCACTGCTTGTACTTACATCGACAATTTCTGCTTGTTTATCCTGCATCGTCTGCATGTTCATGTTGGGGAACGAAGTTATGGGCGGCAGCAGAGCTTGAGCCACAGCCATGTTGACACTTAAACCCGTCTTTCTCAGTTCAAGTCTTAATTTAAATGTGTAAACACGAACAGACTATTCATTCCCTGTCCGTGGGTAGAGATAGCCAGCTAGACACAGGTGTAGTGATCACCAGGATTCAGGATATGTAACAATGTTGACGGAGCACTTTATAAGGCCATGGGGGCGAGGGGCGGGGCCTCCACGGCGTTTACAGCCATGCTCTACCAATAGGGGGGAAGCATTAAGAGGCAATCTTGCGTGACAGGTAGACCTCTATACAGAGATCAAAACATCAAAAGTGTTGTTAATTTTGTTATCTAAAACAAGTATACTTTGGGGGACTTATATAATAGCCTACTCACGTATATGCCTACAGTTTTTTTAAATTATTATTCACCTACTGTAGCATATATATATATATATATATATATATATATATATATATATATATACACATATATACATACACACACACACACATATACACACACACACACACACACACACACACACACACACACACACACACACACAGAGAGAGAGAGATAGATAATTATTGATTTTGTTTATGGATGGCCTGCATAGTTTTTTGGGGGTGCATTGATTATGTGACACCTGTGTTTTGCTCAGGTTAAGTGTATAGATAGACCTATATCACATTTCCACACTCTAGATTAAACTTTAGATTAAACCATGTCTTATCACCACTAGGCCTAATCATAAAATCTGGCACTTATGCCTAAATGACAGTAATGTAATGTTCTGTTTGTAACGAATGCATCTCAGCTCCATGGGAACTCCTCCAGGCAGGTATACAGGGGGCGACAGACACTAAACCTGGGTAATCCGTCCGTTGTGGCCTGCAGGCCAGGAGAATCATTTCAGAAACCACTTCAAACCACTTTGCTCTTGCTCAAAATGTGCGCTTGTTACCCATCTTAACCCGTGGCATTTTAGTAACAATCCTGATTAAGAAATAAGAAGACGGTTGTTTGGTAGAACAGTATTTTGCCGCAGGTGTCAAAAATCCCACTTAAAAGTCAAGTATAACTTCTTACTGGCACTTTTTTTTTTTAAGTGCGCATTTCGTTTGCATATTAAATTACCAAAGGCATAGCGTCTTAGTTTCGACTCGGCTTCCCCGACAGCAAGTCTGGGGACCAGACAATAAACAGCGACCCAGCCACGAGCCTAATCTCAGTTGACACATCATTAATTTGTCTCGATTTGGACCCCGCATGTTTAACAATACAACATGTGTGAAACGATAGCTTCAGACCACTGCACCGTCGAAACAAGTTTATCTGGATGATGCAAACAAAGCAGCGACCTGGTCCTTAATGATCTTTATACCTTAACAACACTCGTCATTATCATGGTAATGTTCAGGTGGACAGGATGGGGGGGGGGGGGGGGTTAATAAATATCAGGTAGTTAGAATAGAGATATAGCGGCCGATACGAGACATATAGGCTACTTATTTGACCACAAAAAATAAAAGGGTTAGGGTTCTTTATTTGTCTAAAGGAGCATTCATTTAAAATAGAAACATATAGCAACAATATGAACAAATGTAATAATATTTGATGGGCCTATTTTGTAGTTTATACAATAAAATATAGGCCTACTGTAGGCTAAGTATATTTTATTTCTTCGCAAGTCACCACCACCAACACACTGTGCAGTAGCAGCAGCTCCACAAGTGGCTCTGCATGAACTGTGTGTCCCAGCCTTTATAGTCCGTTATTTTTAACCGGCCTCCTACGCAAATCACATTCCGGTTGGTGTCTACGAGCCAAGTGGAAATGGACTCCGTTTCCTGAGGAAAAACTGGACACTCGCTTCCTATACTTTCACTCGCCATGGCAAGGAGGATGGATAGCCTAAGTATACACAGTCATGAAGGAGCAATGGCACATGCATTTCGTACCTATACGCCTCACGCACTTGACTTGGCTTGCTTTCAATGAATGCACACACCTGCTGTCATAGGCCTATAATAGTCGGCATGATTAGGCGCACAAGTAGGCCCTAATAAGCTAAAACTTACAGATATTAGCTTTGTATACATATAACACGGCCCACGGGCAAACAATTTTCACGAATTCAAGACTAAACTATATTCCAAAAACGAAATTTGCATCAAATTAACAAAATAAGAGATTTGAAGAGATTGCCAATAAAGCCCTTTGAATTGAATGGAAGAGATTGAAAGAATCAACAGCATACATATACTTGTGTCAACGAATTAAAAAACGCATGGAAATATATGTATTATGAGAGTCCCTATAAAGAGAAAGCGTTTCCTTTCTTATCTAGTTTTATCAAGCACATTATCAAGCCCAGGTCGTGTAAAACCAAACAGCAAAGAGTGGGAGAGATAAAGACAGACAGGATCACCGGCGGGGTCACGTTTCTCCTTTTGTGTCTTTGTGTTCCAAAGGGAGGAAGTCTCCCTGCTCGGAGTGTTTTATAAACACAATTAGCTACTTTAGATTACAGCCGAGCAGACAGACAGAGAGCATACACACGTCAGCCCGATAAATTGGATTAAAAAAAGAAATCAAAATAGCGGTGAAAGTAGCCCTTTGATCGGAATCTCGGATAAATAGTTGTATTAAAGTGTCAACGTTTTGTTTCCCTATAAAGCCACACAAGCACATTGGGCCTAAAACAGGTAGGCTATATAACAAAAACAAATATATAATAGACCTATACACTAAAACACATACAGCATGCACATGAAATGCAATTCATCCATCCTTAAGTTATATACGAGCATTAACCTCGCGCGCGTGCACTGTGCACACAACTACGCACAAATAACAAAGAGGACACACAGTTATGTCAAACGATAGAGTAATTATCTGAGGTCTAATAGCGCATTAATTTGCCACTATAATATGTGCATTCACATATTCAAACCTCTTGATGGTCACTTAACTGCCCAGGTTGCAAGATAATTAGATGACATAAGTACAATATAAAATTATGAATATATATGAATACATGTCTTATCCTACATATTTTTCCTAGATTATGTTTCGTTTGTTTCAGGAAACATTTTTTCTAATGGAAAATACATATTTGCCACTGATAATTCTACCCATTTAATTAGATATTGTATAAGGAACTTGTGCAATGCGGCATGCATGCCTGTGTTTGTACAACTGTACGTGTTTCCATTTTAGTTTTTAGTTTGAAAGATTTGTGACAGCTCAGATAATCTCACCACAATAACCTGTTATCAACACCATGCCAATCATCACCTGATTGCTTCTTTCTTTCTCTTTCTTTCTTTCTTTCCCCATCCCATCTCTCTCAGTCACGTGCGTGCGCGCACACGCACACACACGCACACGCGCACACACGCACACACACACACACACACACACACACACACACACACACACACACACACACTCTTTTTCCACAATTGAGTCTTGAAAAATGGGGGTCGTTTTATGATCAGAGTCGTCTTATATTCTGCACAATACGGTAAGTATAGCCGTTCTACTGTGAGAAGCGTAACATTGGCAACTCAATAATAGTCATTACCCTCTATCACACACACACACACTCACACATGAGCACACACATGCACACGCACGCACACTTCAATTCAATAGGAAAAAGTCCACGCTGCATGAAAAAGCAACAAAGTGATTAGACAGAGAGAGAGAGGAGGAGGAGGAGGGGGGGGGGGGTGGTTGGTATACCATTTCAGACAAAGCATATCAAACATATCAAGAGAAGTGCAAGAGGAAATGAGAACAGACGCCACGCTGCTAAGTATAATCACGAGAAGAAAAGGGAATGCTGAAAACAACACTCTGAGGCCCTGTAATCAGTTCTTCTGTTCCTCCTGAGAGACCTGTCTTTGATGCCTGTTGGGTCAAAAAAAAAGGCTGCAGGGTATAGGAATATACCATC
The DNA here is from genome assembly GCF_963924005.1 of Protomyctophum bolini. Classification (NCBI taxonomy): domain Eukaryota; kingdom Metazoa; phylum Chordata; class Actinopteri; order Myctophiformes; family Myctophidae; genus Protomyctophum; species Protomyctophum bolini. The sequence continues at coordinate 1,939,476 of NC_137873.1, read as the reverse complement.
TGATTGAATGGACTACAGTAGCCTATATTATTATTTGGATTCTCAATGACATACTGCTGATAAAGCCTGCAGACTTTATTATAGGCCTATAAATAATCTCCCCTGAGTCTTATGTACAGTACGTTAGTGAGTGAGAGGAACAAGTCTCAAACCAAACCTCAGTCTTTAGTGAAGCAGGAATTAAAAACCTTGAGAATCCAGTAAATGCCTCACAAAGGCTCTGGTGCTCTTACGGGAACTATAATACCAGTCTGTCCCAGTTTTCTGTCCCTGGAGAGGAGTGAGGTGTCTATTCAAACGTCTCTCCTTCTGACGATGATTCTGTTTGTCTGTCTGACCATCTAATTTATAATTGATTGAAGTTGCGGTATGAGTGAAATATGCATTAGGAATATTGAATTGACACAGGGACACTAGGAGCTTAATGAAAATAATAATAATAATCTTACACCACTTTCTTACACCTGTAAACCTGCAAAGTGTCAATAAAGAAGTTGAAGTTGTTTAGATAAATTACATATACATTTGTATGTGACACATAAATATCTCTTTAATGATAAATAAAGCTGCACTGCATGTAACTTTCCTGTTCTACCCCAGATTTGAACCGTGCTGACATTTTTACCATTGAACTAATAGAGCCTGCATGCTTGTTCAGGGGATACATTTAATCTTGACCTTCAGGTCAAAATTCATGTCAAACCAGAAACAGGATCGTGTCAAAGGTTATGTCTTAGACTTATAGCCACAGGCTCTAAATGTCTCAATAGTAGAGCAGGGAGACCAAATACAACCACGCCAATGTTATAAGTTATATTGTATTAACATACTCCACCATCTACCATACAGATTGAGTTACAAAAAACTTACATAGACAGTGCCAGTTTAATGGACTGCTTAATTGATGCATCAAGGAAGACAATTTAGTTTCTGCACTGTCAAATAGGTATTAATGTAAGGTTGCAAATATGCTTATCGGTGTTGCAAGGATGAGGGGGTACCTGGAAAAAAATCTTCCCCCCCAAGGGGAACCCCTGGCTTACTTAATAAACTAAACATTTATTCCCCTAGTGTTCAACCGTGTGAAAACCAGCAGACAGCTCATGGTGAGTAAATGGTTTAGCTTCATTCAGCACTAATGAATCCATTAGATGTTAGCTGTTAGACTAATGGGATCAGGCTAACAGATACTTAGCGGTTATCAGTCAGTTGTAATGTGCGTGTGTGAGTCTGTGAGATCATCACATTCACACCTACTTAGCAAATCTGAGCACGCTGCTGTGGCGATGGCCCACTGAGTTGATACTGTTGGGGAAACGGATCAGAGAGGGCAGGGACACAGATAGAAAGATAGCTAGGTTAACAATTATAATCTGGGCAAACATTTTCACCATATCTATTCGATATATGATTGAGAGAAACGCAGGGAATAAGAGCTGAATCACATGGCTGAAACAGTTAGTGTTGGTGTCACTGCGTTTTATCATTCAACAGATGGAGGTGTTGGAGGATGATTTTCTGGGTGTTATAAATTATTTGTCTGTCATTTGTGAGACTTGTTGAGACGTGTTGGTGTGCTTTAATTATGGTCTACTCATCCCGGGGCTACACAGTATATGCCCCATGCAACTTTTATTATGTTTGTGTGTATCAAATTGAAATGTACTGTATAGATCTGATCGGTAGCTTATCATGAAAATGTCTGGAAAAATTAGCAGAAGTAATGTCATTCTTGGAGGTGCAGGCATAAACATTTTGTGAATTCTTCTGTTCTGTTGCATTGGATTTAATGCTTTCTTGCACTTTATTTATATAGAAATTTCTACTCAAACTACAATACATGACAGTGATTATAATGCATCCTAAAAATATTATAAAATATTACAACTATGATAATTATAATACACCATGATCCTGGCTAAAAGAAAGGTGACCAGCAATTATGACACTTGACCATGTGTTAATATAAAATGTTTGTATTATTATTTTAGCATTATACTAGTACTAGTATAAATACTTGTGAGTGTGTTATTCAGTTTTATGCTTATATTCTATATATTCGTCAGGAAACACAAGAAGCTTTGCTGATGCAATCATGCACATGTACAGTACATGTACAGTACTTGACGTGCCTTTTTGATCGGCCAGCTGTTTGCCATGAATAGCCAGCAATGTATCATTATACACATATAACAGTGTGAGGAAAATGCCTGAAAACGGACACCTCTATAAGCGGGAATACACAGCACCACCAACACAAGTCCAAAAGACTTGGAGATGCTATATGGTTTTGATTGCAACATAACGTACATTTGATCTGTTTAGGAGCACTCCTTGTGCTCTGGGGGAAAAAAGTGATATCCCTCTATCCATCTTGGCTGCTCCAGTTAGCTCAGCTTTCAGTCGCCGGTGCTGTGTAACTTCACTAAACAACTATGATATTCTAGGAACATGCGTGACAATGGGACATAATCAGGCCTTTTGTGGTGCCTTTGTGAGTGTTGTAAGCTGGGACTCATATGATGGGTGACATTTTTGGTTATTTAACACAAAATGTGCTTGTGTGTGTGTGTGTGTGTGTGTGTGTGTGGGTGTGTGTGTGCGTGTGTTATTGTGTTACACGTTCTCGTGTTCTCGTGTTATTCTATTATAGCCCAGTCATTCCAAAACGTTCTCATCCTAAGATCCTGATAACTAATTGAATGAATTTATTAATTGTATTTATATAGCACCTTTCCAAACATATAGTTGCAAAGTGCTTTACAAACAGGTTATAAACAGCAAATCGATACATCAGAAACATTAAACTTGAAATCAAAACAATTGAAAATACGATATTAGGAAAAACACTAAAAAACACAAATGTGTTTTTAAAAGCGTTTTAAAAAAAGACACGTAGGGCTGTATTTTGCCAGGTCTTATTACTTAACTTAAGACCTGGAGGTGTGATCAATGCCATTTGCTATTCTGAGTGGCCAAAGAGCATTGACCACGCCTCCAGGTCTTAAGTTAAGTAATAAGACCTGGTACTTAAGACACGCAAAATACAGCCCTGACTCTGCTAGCCTATAAGGGCCAAGTACAGGGAGTTCCAGAGCAAAGGTGCCCGAGCCGAAAAGGCCCGGTCCCCTCGAGTGATCAGGCGAGTTGAGAAAGGAACAGGAGGGCCCTATCCGAGGATCTGAGCGCACAGGCTTATGGGGTTCCAACAAGTCTGATATATAACTGGCAGATCACATGACACACTCGCGCTACAAGTGTTCATTTAACTCTGAGATGGTGTAAAGATTGTCCCATGGTTACACTCTCCTTACCGTTCATTGTTTACTGTATATCCGATAGCAAATTATCATCCCCCTAATTATGAACATTCCCTATTGGTTTTCTACAGGTTAGTGTGTGTTAGTGTGCCTTGTGTGTATATTCTAACCTAATCTTGTTTTACCTTCTTTTTCTTGTTCATTATCTTGTGTATACGGCATTGCTGCATACATATAGTCTCTGTAGAACATGCTACACCTGCAACATTGTGCTGCTTGTACCTTTATAAGTGAGTGACCAATACACCCTCTTGATTCTTGACACACTCTCAAAGTCAAATGAATACAGAGGATTTCACTGTGTGACTGTGCTCAATGTAATTTGGAGAAGTGCCAGATTGTGTGATCCATAACTTAATAGCAAACCTTTAGGCGAACGCGTCAAACTGAAATGAACCCCGGGGGGGGGGGGGGGGCGAACAGCAATCAGGAGAAATTCAAATGTTCATGCACACGAGATGACATAGTGCTCGTGGAAAATACCTCATCTCTTTGCTTTGTGTGTCACGGGCGACAGAGAAGCTAAAGAGCGTCACACCACACACACCCTGGGTGAACGTGAGGGCAAGGCCTGATGTATTGTGTGTATCCTGTCTGAATATGGGATCCAGCGTGAAGGTTAGGAGTTCATCTCCCCCGCTGCCTGCATGGGGGGGCCACCCATACAGATCATACACAGTCAAATCCTCAGTGTTCACTTATAAGCTCAGGGGAGTCTGTATGCACACATCGGTGCCGTCAGGCAGAAACAGCAGATTTGCAAATGTTTCTTTTTCTCCCTACATGAAAGGGGAATGCCACTCATTTTTAACATTGAACTATGTTATTAATATACCATGTATTCTGCAGGCCAAAGAATACAACTTCCCTATGTCACTGATCACATGACTCCAGTTCTATAGGCTAAACAGAAGGGGGAACTGATTCTTTGAGGGGTGCTAGCCCCTCCTATGCCCAGATTTCCCCGCTTGACTACGCTTGTGATTAGCTGATCACCCCATAGCGATGATTGGCTGAGCAAAGTACATATTGAAGATAAAAGTGAGGGCAGAAAAGTGAAGACGGAAAAGTGAGGACACAAATTGTGATTGGCCGGAATGAGATGATGTATTATGATAAGAGAGCCCCTCACTTCACACAGGTGTGATGTTTGACGGGCGTTAGGCCCTCCTATGTCCAGCTTTGAGGGTGTGTGTGTGAACACAAACATTGTCCAAACACAAACATTGAATGCCATTGAAAATGAATGGCCATTTTTGAGTGTTTGTGTAAACACAAACATTGAAGACAAAAGTGAGGACGCAAATCGTGATTGGCCGGAATGAGATGATGTATGATGATAAGAGCGGACACAGACAGGACACACACAGACAGACAGACAGACAGACAGACAGACAGACAGACAGACAGACAGACAGACAGACAGACAGACAGACAGACAGACACTTTCCACACAACTCTAAGGTATATTAATGACATAGTCAATGCTGCCTACTTCATCATACTAAAGTGTCACAAAAGTAGCAAAAAGAGCTTGTAGATGTGCTATTTTTGCTCAGTGAAAGTGGATAAATGTGTCTGTGGGTTTTATTATTTTAACAAATGAAAGTATTAACAAGATATTGCGTTTAAATAACTACATTAGATCAATTGGAACACAGATTATTTTTCCATTTCCTGAAAAGTAACAGTTTTGGGACAAGGTTTCCACGAATGACGATATGTAACCAAAATGGACTGGAAGAGTTACATTTGTACACTCTCTGAGTTACAGTTGGACAAATGATTGATCGATTGAATACTATATTAGTCAAAAAGGTGAACAGTACAAGGTACAGTAAGACATCTAAACGGATAACAAAAAGGTCCTGGGGACTTATTTCCATTGTGGTCCTATGTATTCAACACTGATCTACTTGGAGAGAGCTGCAGTCAGTGTTTTATGACATGGAATGGCACTATTTCCATTACAGATACTGTGCAGCTTTGTGTTGTTGGATATGGTATATAACATCAGTGCCCTTCTGGATTTTCCCATTGGAATTCTACATCACTCGCCTAGCTGTCATGAGAGCAGTGATGGATATCCCTGTTTAACAAACATTATCTGTGAAATTATCCATATTGACCCCCAGTAACACCATACAAAAGACAGCATACTTTGTCAATATGGGTACAGCATCATAGAGCACTTGTAGTGTGAGTGTGTGTCAGTGTGTGTGTGTGTGTGTGTGTGTGTGTGGGGGGGGTGGATGGGGGGACGCAAACACACAAAACAACATTATATAACGCTCAATTGGCCAATGTTGCCATGGCAACCACTACAAATCAAGCCTGTCAACAGACGTGTACAACGCAGTCTCATTCCAGGAACTAGAAACTGAATAACTAACCGGAGGTCTCTAATTGCACTTAATGTCACAACACTACAGATCTACCAGGGCTTTGATGTGTAGACAGTCTGTTCACACACAGGTAGGCATGCAGACACCGCTGGATTTATTCTGTGGATAAACTACTACTACTGTATGTTGTGATCTTTGGTATACGTATTTGATTTGAACTTTTTATGTTGACAGGAAAATCTGAAATTGTGGCAAGCCTGCAGGTAACCTGAGACTGAAGCATCCGAAAGAAGGTGGAACGTGTGTGTGTGTGTCTGTGTGTTGTGTGTGTGTGTGTGTGTGTGTGTGTGTGTGTGTGTGTGTGTGTGTGTGTGCGTGAGAACAAGGTAAGGCATCCGTGTCATCACCTATAACCCCATCTCATACAGTACATATCGCAACTAAAAAGTGTAATGAGAGAGCTGGATTAGAGATTAAAGAGGTGTTATTGGTCACATGCTCAAACGTGTTTGCAGCAAAATGTTGTTGGGGAAGACTCATAATAAAAAGTTATAACAAGCGCTGAAAAACATAAGGTTACAATATAAGGTTACTAACTAGTTATGTATGTATGTAAGTATGGGGAAAGGTGTGCAGAGCGTAGAAATCTAATAGCATTTGATTTCACAGTGTATGAAGAAGAAGGATGGAGAGACAGGAAGAGTGAGGAGAAAGAGAGAGAGAAAGAGAGAGGGGGACGGAGAGAGAGAGAGAGTCTTTAACATTCCTCCGTGTACCAGTGTGACCTCAGCGCAGACGTCAGGTCTCTGGGGTCAACCGGTGTGTTTGTTGACACAGTGTTATCTCCATCGTTCATATCCAGGTGGTTTTGCTCCATCGACTCACCTGTTTTCCAGGTGAACGTATCGAGGTTAATCTGAATAGCTGGAGTCCCCCCCCCCCCCCTTTCTGAAACCAAAGCGCCTGTGAACCGACACGAGCAACGACACAGAAACCAAATGTCCCAACTGGTTGTTTTTGTCTTGGTGGCTGGCTGGCTGTTTTGTTTAATTTGTAGGTTTATTTTTCTAAGGTATTTGAAAGATATCGTCATACTCCTGTATATGCAAGCTACCATTGTGTGTAGCATCAACATTGCATGGGGGGGGGTTTCTGTAACCTATTTATTTGAAGTGCAATGAGATCAACTGAATGATAGCAGGGCCAACGTGAAAATGTCAGAAAGAGATTAAAAAAAGGATATAATTACTGCACCCTTAAAGCTCCACTGAGAGAGAGAGAGAGAGAGAGAGAGAGAGAGAGAGAGAATGGACAAATGAAACAAGTATTATCCAAATTACGTTATTGTTTTCATGCCAAAAAACGAATGTAGCCTACCAGAAAAAAAACACAAAATAAAGGCGGATAATGAACTAAACAAGTACACAAGGTTATATTTAATGGAACCCATGGAGCCAGAAGGTTGCTGGACAAAGAGGCATAGCTTTCTATACAATGTGTTTTTCCCCTCTCATCCACAGCATTGAAGCCACTCTGAACAACCAGAGGACAGACAGAGACAGGAGAGCAAATAATTACCTTTCCCAGGTAGCTGCGCTGATTGTTGGGGGCCTGTATAGGATGAGTGAGGAGAGCCCTCTGTGTGTGTGTGTGTGTGTGTGTGTGTGTGTGTGTGTGTGTGTGTGTGTGTGTGTGTGTGTGTGTGCGCGCGCACAGTTGTGTCCTTTTGACCTTGCAGTGCTGCAGACACACAGAGAGACAGTTTTGTGTCCCCAGACAATAGGTCTGCTCTCCGTAGCGCAGGCTCGGCCAATTATAGTCCTCTGCAACGCACGCACGCGCTCGCACACGCGCACACACACACACACACACACACACACACACACACACGGAAACAAAAGGGAAAAGTGGGGGCTAGAGGAGATGAGTGACTGAGAGCAGCTCTTCATCAGTGGGGGTGATGAGGATGAGGGGTGAACAATGTGCATGGGGGAGCGCAGAGAGAGAGAGAGACGGAGAGAGAAGGGGGGGGGGGGGAGAGAGAGGGGGGTGGGGGAGAGAGAGGGGGGTGGGGGAGGGGGAAGGGAGTGAGGGGGGGAGGGAGACATACTATTTTGTGAATTTGGTGCTGTGATTTCTACTCACCAAACACACAAGCACACATTCTGGATAAACACAGAGGGCTGTAGTCAGTGTAATTTCCTAGTCAAATCCAATCCAAACCAATTTGGATCATTTGGATAAAATCAATCTGTAACTCACAGCACCTTGCAGAGACATAGTCTAGACTGAGTCTACAGTTCAATTTAAGTTTTCATGTTATAATAAATGCTGGTTTGATACTTTTGAATGCATACATCAGCAGAGAAATACCGTTAATGTAAAGAGACTTAAAGATGCATTTAACCACTTATACCCTGGCCTACGCTGTACTTGGACGGCTGGGGACCCGCGAGGGTCTCTCCCTGCCACACTCGTAATTTGATGCACATAAAAGCGCACGTTTGGTGCTCAATAAGATTCAGAATAGGGTTTTGTAACAATTATGGTTCAAATGTATTTGTAATCATTTTTACACTATCTATTCCACTCATTATGTTGAATTCTATTCAGGTGTGTAAATATTTACGATGACCCAAAATAATTTTGCGACCCCACCGTGCAATCCACTAGTTGTTGAATGTTTACATATTTTCGCAGAATGTTCACCTACACTGCAGTACACTCATCCTTACATCCTGCGTTTGGGGAATCTATCTCATTGTGTTTGAAGTGTAAGGTCTGGTTAAATGTTGCTCTGCAGAATTTGGCATTGGTTTTCAGGCACATGAAAGTAGGTTCAGGACTGGGCCATGACTACAAAATAATACGCCTACTGTTTGACTTTCAATTATGCCATAACTTATGTGTGCACAAAGGAACAATGCACTGACACAGCTACAAAGCATGATCACTGCTTTTATTAGGGGCCAAGCCTGGAGGGGCTAAAGGCTCCTATTGTTTTTATACTGTTTTTTCTTCTTCCGCGACTTTTTGCAGTTCTGTGCTGTCGCTTTCCACGAAATTCGGCAATACGGTAGAGGGTCATGCGTGGAAATGGTCAAGAACCGAAGCTCACAGTCATTCGTCAAAGGACCTCTGATCTTTTGAACTCACAATTATACGATTGTATGAATTATATGATCCATTATATCCACTCCTGGGATTTCCGTAGCCTGGTTAACCACTTGAAATCGCATTGCCATTCATTTGTGCGGAAGAGTCTGGACCCTGCTAACGCGTGGCGGGCTGCGGGAGTACAGCGTATAGACAGACAACCCCTTCAGCCAATCAGCGTAACAAAAATAAGTGACGTCATCTCCTGTCTCCAATTATTATTATTAGGGGCTTTATTGCTTTTATGGCTTGGTCCCGTCTTATCGGCAGCTATATTTCTCCTCCTCTTTGCATCCCCTATATTGAACACTGGCGGTTACAGTGGGTGGGTGCTTTTTGTAGACCTGCGGTCGACAGCTATCTCACACACGCGCGTGCATGTGCGTGCACGCACACACACACACACACACACACACACACACACACGCACGTGCACGCACACACACACAGCAACACCAACCCCAACGACCCATAATTAACCAAGATTAGCCTTAAATAAGATGATGCATATAATCACTCCTCTAGTCTAGTCTATACTCTATAGGACGGTACAGGCAAACATGCAAATCCAGTGGCTGGACTTTAATCACTTGCTTGTGAATACTGTCAGCACCAATGAAAGTACAGAGTGTGTGGATAAGGCATCTGGAGACATGTGGTGAACTGATACTATCCGTTGCACCTGCGGCACTAGGATACGCAAAATAAATACAATCTAAATAAACACAAACGATGGCACTGCGGCTTTAACCACATTAACCCCCCGGTGTTGCTAGTGTATTCCGGGAAAATTCGCTCCAATTATATTTGGCAAAACATTCCCAAAATGTTCCAGGCCTTTCCATTGAAATGCTTTACAAAAATGTTATAAAATAGCACAACAAAGTCTATAGACCAGGCTAAAGTGGTTATTCCATATACAGGTCGGACTCGTTTAGTGAGGCTGCACTAGGCTACTTGTAATAAACCAGTTTCCCCCAGTTTACCTACCCAGCTGCTGTTAATTCTGTGGCCACGCTCCCAAAGATGTGTTATAATCAGCCAAATGCGTGTGTTGGGTCTTGGTGGTGTATACGGTGCAAATGCCAGGCCTTTGAAATCTCAGTCACGAAGATGGGGCTGTTATTTAAGCCATTATGAGATTTAGGACCAGAACAGCTGCGGGGGCAATTTGAAAGAAAGTGCAAGTACTACTTTCTTGTGAGTTAAGCCCGACATAATGTTACAAACTCTCTTGCACGCACATGCGAACGAACACACAAGAACACAAATCCACTCACTTACGAGTAATTTTCCAAAACAGCATCTAATCTGTTTTTTTGGTTGCTGCTGCAATTGTATGAATCAGAACTGTAAAACGATATATTTACTTCCTTTTCTTCTTTTCTACTTTCATTATCAATTTGGGCTATTACTGTTGATATCCTATCCACACGACATTTGTGTTTAAAGCAGTTGACAAACGGCTGTTTCGGGCAATTAAGGATGTTGTTTGACACAATGCTGCATTTTCAGTCAAAAGGCCAAAGAGGAAAAATGTCCCTTTATTCCTACTGGTGTGGTGTTATTATTAGCTTGGTTGGTTGTCCAACCAAAACGGTTTTTATCCAGAAAGACACTCCATGGCGAAGGGGAGTTTGGAATGCAGCCAAGAAAGGTACGCATGCAATCGCTTCACTGACAATGAATAGGGAAGTGTGCGTGAACTCATCGCAAGGTCACCTGAGGCCCATTCATCGTCGTGAGTCCATCCGCGACACAGAGCAAGCGGTTTGGTCTTAATTTGTCATTATTCGCGGAGCATGATGTCTGAGCACAGGTGATAAATTTGACACACTAATTCTTTGTGAGCTTGCTAAACTGCCTCCTTTAACCCGGAGAGGCGGAGAACCCCCAAGTTGGTCTTAGAATGTTTTTGCACAGGGCTTAGGTGGTATGCATTAATCTTTCTGCCTTTGAAAATGGGATCCCCCCCCCCCCATCTGTCATCTCATATAGGTGTTGACCTTGCTGCATGCACAGTGCACACTGTTGCCTGCCTTGTTGATCCTGTCACACTGCACACAAACGTACTGCACACGCACGCACACACGCATCCACGCACGCACGTATAGTGCACGCTCACATACACAGTTATTTTCTTCCGATATCGATCCCTGCCTCTTTTCCGACACACTTATACTTTTCTCATCTTTCTACCTCATTTCTACCTTTTCAACGCACGCACACGCGCACACACACACACACACACACGCACCCCCCCCCCACACACACACACACACACACACACACACACACACACACACACACACACACACACACACACACACACACACACAGACTTTTCCTCTCCATTTCCCTCTCCACTCCCTCCCTCCCACCCCCCTCTCCCTTCCCTCCCTCCTCTCTCTCTCTTTCTACATCAAGAAGGCTAATGGGGTCCACTTCAGATAACAGTTGTTTGTCCAAGTCTGTCTCCAACCTTTAATAGTCTGTTTTAACAAGCAAAGTGTGTGCGTGACACACACACACACACACACACACACGCACACGCACACACCCCTCCGTTAACTAAATTCTTTCTTGACAAGTATGCCGCTTTCGCATCAAGTTCTGACCGTGCTAAAAGTTTAATGTAAGGGGGCATATAGTTACAGCCAAGTGGTTATGACGCAAAATACCATTATTAGTGAGTCCTCTATAGTCTAGTCTGTACAATTCCCAGCTGGCAGGACCTGTGTGGGGCATGTCATTCCCCACACCGTTTCAAATAAAGGCTTACAATGCTGTTTTAGTTTGTATCTGTCTCTATTCTGTATCTATCTCCGTTTCTCGGCCCCACAGAAGTAGATGACGCACAAAGTTCAGCTCGTGCTGCTGCGTGCATACAGCGAACCACAAGGCCTAAGAGTAGACTACTAATCACAGCTCAGCTCACACTGCTGCGTGCATACATTGAACCACAAGGCAAATATCTGCAGGTAACGTTATCAACGATGGAACAAAGCTCACATTATCCTCCATCATTCATTAGTGATGTGTGTAGGCGTTGTTAAAGACACGCACATCACTGTATAGCCCAGGGGGTGCACACAACTTTTAAAATGACCAAGCTCAACAAGATCTTACCCACCAAAATGCACCCTAGGGGGCTTTGGAATTGGAATAGCGGCGCTGGCATTGCATGAGACAAACACACTTGGAAATAGTGGAATAGCGGTTTTCGGGGTTCTTTGCCTCGCACATTTTTAATATAAATCTGTAATAAATGATACTGTAGAAGTCGTGAAGGGAGCCGACAGGCCTGTCAATCGATCAAGTCACCTCACTTTAAGTGGCAGGTGCCAGACAGAGGAGTTTATTTTATTTTATACATATTTATATTTATATACATTTAATCAACACACGATCAGGAAACAGCAACTTTTCGCTATAGGCTGGAGGAGGATGACAGGATCTGAATTATTTTTGACAATATGTGCTTGTTGCATGGCATGTTCTAAGAAACCTGTGTGTCGTTCCTGGAGTGGGCTAGAGAGGTCTTAAAGCCCTTATCAGACTCTGGCCTGATGCGTTTCCGTTGGACGCTGAGGCAGTATCTCTCCCTGCCTTATAGTCTGACTAGTGCAGATTAGCAAAGATTACATTCACATGGAACCCTGCTAGTACAGAGGAAAGGGGTCCTCTTCATTCTTTTTTCTTACTTGTGTGCTTGCCATAGTTCAGCTCTAGTTTGGTTCTAATCTTTTGCCTACTAGGAGAGCCACCCGACTCCTGGCCAGGGAAATAAACCTTATTGGGCCAAAGGCCTTACACATCGGAAGCATTTTCTTTGTTGTGTGCAATTTATTTTCATGGTTTTATTAGTATCATGAATATATCCATGTACAATGATGTGGCCATATAGCGACACGGTCCGAATTATTCTCCACAAATAAAGGCTTCAACCTGTGTGAATGAGGCATCAACTATATGGATAGTTTGATGCAAATATCCACCAAAGCATTTTCGTGTAATTTATTTGTTTATGCTCCTGGTGTGTAAAGATCTGGACTATGGTACAGAAACCTTGATACATTTGCACATAAACACTATACTCATTCTCGACCTTCATGTGGTGTACACGTACATTCTTTTAGTTGAAGTTCACATCCAGTGAGTGACATATGAACTTAAATCTAATCAATCAAATAGAGGCTTAAAGGGGTCCAAAACCATGGGTGTCTTAACAACCTGTGTTGCTACAATGGCCATTTACAACAACTAGGCCGGTGCACCACACAAAACGATGCAAGTCGGAAATCCATGCCCTATGCAATACCTGTTGTAGCCCATTGTCAGAGTACTCGATGTACCAGTCTGTCTGTGTCCCATTTATGCCCATATATGGAGATTACCAAATGAGGCTTGCTACAGGTAACTAAGAAGCCTATACAATTGGTTTTCAAAGTGGGGTACAGGGACTCCCAGGGGTCCGTGGAGGAGGGGTTCCAGGAGGTCCCCAGCTTAAATGCGCTAATGTAGCGTCAAAATCAGTTGAACCACGTTAAACCTAAATTCATCGGCTATTCGAAAATAGCTGATCTACAAGCTGACAATGCATCACAAGCTATAGATCTGCTACAAAGAATCTTGAGATAATCTTGTATCAGATGGGGGCCCGTTGTGAAATACACATCAACGTTTTGACATGAAAGTTTGAGAACCATGCACTGTCCTGCAGCAGAGCCAGGAGTGTAGAGTTGACCTTGAGGTGCAGGCCAGGGTAGACGCTGTAATGTAGCGGCCTTATCAGCATGCTACACTAGCACCAGGGTCTCTCCGGCGAGTTGTTTTGTTTTGTGCAGTTACATTGTGTTCATCAGCCTGGGACAGGCGGGGTACGCTTTGTTCATTTAAGTTCATCAGTGTCAACCGAGGGCGGCGGTGGCTCAGGGGTAGAGTGCCTGGATGGGAACCGCAAGGTTGCCAGTTCGAACCCGGGCTCCCCCAGAGTTACTGTCGAAGTGTCCTTGAGCAAGACACTGAACCCCTAATTGCTCCCGATGTGCTAGTTGGTGCCTTGCATGGTTTCCGCTGCCATCGGTGTATGAATGGGTGAATGTAATGCACAATCTATGTAAAGCGCCTTGGATAAAGGCGCTATATAAATGCACCATTTACCATTTACCATTTATTAAAGTTGAACTGAAATGAACTGAAAACTAAAACTATAGGTGTGGGAGGAAAGAAGAATCGGTAAACTTTTTAAATTTTAAAACTGTAGACTTAATAAGAAAATAACCAATACAGATATTTTTATAAAAAATAAAATGGAAATGTATAGTGTACAAAAGATACTGAAATATACAGAAAATAGTTTTAGTTTTAGTCTTTGACAAATTGGTCATATTTGTCAAACACTACACCAATTCAATTCAAAGAGCTTTATTGGCATCCCACAGATGTTCCTGGCCAGCACCTCCCCCGTAAGGAGTGGACAACCCTTTAATCGCCTGAGGACAGGTGTGGGATGTTTCAATGCACAAGTGGGTTAATTCTCAAAGACGGTGCTCACTGCGAATGCATGCAGGACCCGATGACGTACATGTACATACAGACCACTCACTCAGCAAAGTAGTGTAAACTCTTCCCCAGGTAGAAATTACTCCTTCTTCTCATCATATTCAGGCCGAAACGTTGCTGGTTCCCTAATAAACTATATTTCACTGCATTTGAAGACAGTGTGCGGGAGTCCCTTCTTTTTCCGGACATGTTGATGCCACATCTTTGGAAAAGTACATGTTTGCATGCTATTGCCAATCAGATGATCTATCTGTCTTCTTTGCCACTTGGCAAAGACAGGTTTGCATGCTATTGCCAATCAGATTGGCAGATTATCAGTTGTTGCTCATATTTCTTTGGCAGACACAAGTAAGGCCAAGAACAAGATGCAAGTGTGCATGACTGCATGACTGCGTTTGTGTATGTCATACAGAACTCAAATAGATATGAATAACAGTAACACTCTATACTTACATCATAACATATATAATGTGTATAATGTTTTGGATAAATAAATGTAAACATATCATAAACGAACTACTTCAATAGAAAAACATTATTGGATATAACTTTAATGCTAACCAAGCTCTCTATCTAAACTATCACTACCATTTGTCGCTAGGATACAAAATAAATCCTCAACGTTCATTTCAGTTCTTACAATTAGTATAAAAATACAATGAGGACTTCACAGTGAACATTTGGTTGTGAAAATGGTCTGACTCACATCCTGTTGATGCAACTTCTCAACATATCCTCCCTTAGATCATCAGAAATGTTCAGCATCCCACTCGGTAGCCTAGTCACTGCTGCAATTATTGGCCGAGATGAAACGTATTGTCGGCAGAACAAGAAGGAGATTTTCTTTTTTTTTTCATGTACATATAAACAATAAAACACAAACACACACTCATTTATCTAGATGCTGGAGGAAACCATCTTCCCGTGTTTCCTGCCATAGCGTTATTTATGAAACAGTAGTCACCACTTGAGTCGGCATCACCACTTTGTCCCCTGCTTATCCTCTCCAGCATCTAGTGTGTTGCTTTCATCTTTTCAACACATGAAAACAAGGCCGTGTTCTAGTTGGGAAAACAGTAGAATCCCAGGCAGCCTTTCGGTCAGGACACTCACCTCTTTTTTGTTTCCTGTTTTCACCCTCTTTCCTTCTTTTTCTTTAGTTTTTTTTTCCTATTTTCTTTGTTATTGTGGGGGTATACGATATAAATCTGGACCATTACTACCGGTATGTTATGAAAGCAAGCCTATAAGAGTAGCTAGAAGTAAACCGTGTATAGGCTATGTGGCAAATGTAACAGCAACCTAGAGCTTTGCATGCTGTAGTTGAGCCGACCTTGACCTTTGACAAAGTATTTTCATCACATACAAATGGTAGATGGCAAATGTACTGTATATAGCAACCTTCATTCGACGCCCTTCAACGTGTTTCAACTCGTTGGAGCAGTTGGGGGTTCAGTGTCTTGCTCAAGGACACTTCGACGATAACCCAAGGGCAACCGGGAAACTTCCGAATTCACAAATGTCATGTCCATTTGTCCAGTGCGTGGCCTACTGCAGGCCTGGTACACTAAAGGACTTTGAAGTAGGGATGTTCCGATACACCTTTTTGGCTTTGTGTTGTGATTGAAGTATTCAGCTCTTGACTGTTTGTATGGAAGAACCATGTCATTAAATGTACAGAACGAACACTTGTTTGTCAAACTAAATGAAAGAGGAAGGAAGCAATCCATGGTGGCTTCTGTGAAGCTGATGATATTGGTTATGAGTTTGTAGATTGGTTATTTAACCCATTCTGGGTGTTTCAAGTATTATTTTATACGTCAGCTGTTGAAAAATAGCACATCTACAAGCTCATAGCGCGGCACCAAGTTCGGCACGCTACGAGCTTGTAGTTCTGCCATTTATTTTTTAATCGTGAAAATGTGGTGCAAATCTTTGAATATATATTCTTTCAGCGCGTTTTGTAACTCAAATCTATGCTTCTGGGGGGGTGCCTGGAACAACATATTTTCAGGTGGGGGTCCGCGGCCAAATACAGATAATTCTGGGGGTCCTTGACATGAAAAAGGTTGAGCACCACTGACATATATAGGTTTTTCAGAAAACTGTAAGGATTTAGAAGCCTTTTCTTTCTTCGAATCAGCCTCAGGTCTAAATGGGTTAATAAGGTGTGCGACACTGCATGCAAATCAACATTAAATTATGGATATGGTATGGCACTTGTGTCCTATCTAAACGTTTGTATCATGGGATTAACTGTGACGATGGACCCGGAACGGGCAGGTCTCAATGCCGTCCAGTCTTTGGTCAGTGGTCTGTGTGCAAATGAGATGTGTCTGATGGTGCACCTGGGACTGCAAATGGCTCTTTAGATAAACAACGTATAGACGCCACAACACAGACATATAGCATGGTCGCGAAAACACAGACCTCTGTACAAACGCCCACACACACGCACGCGCACATACATGCGCAGTTTGCGCACGCACGCATGTACGCACACGTACACAACTCGCACACTCTCAAACAAACAAACACCATCAGTAGCGACTCGCAACCTCCACCAACCTCTCAAGCTGCTGCTCAAAGTGGACCACACATTTCGCCGGTAGCACCGTCAAGCCGTTGCCAAAAAAACAAGATCTCGATCTCCCCCCTCTCTCTCTCTCTCTCTCTCTCCCTCCTTCCATTCTGTTGGCGGAGGTCAGAATTGGCGCCTGTGGTCGACCGATAACATCAGCCCCTGTGGTCACACGAAGAGAAAAACCAACAGCCAATTATACCATTAGCTGTGCTTGGGGGAAAGAGGTGGGGGGGGGGGGGGGGGCTGCAAGAAAGCACAGTATATGACAACGTCACTCACAACCACCACAAACAAGTTATGTTAAGGAACATATTGCTTATAATTACGCATTAGTAGAGACATCTCTGATCAAGACTTGATGTCTTGATCAGCGATCAGAGATCCCTCTCCTAATGCGTAATTACTCGCAAATGTCACTTAAATAACCATGCAGTTTGATTCTCTGCTGGGTGATGATGGCTGAACACGCCCGTGCAGTTCTCTAGAAATACTCTCATTGCAATCAACTGACATTTCCGACTTTATACAAATAACTGAATTGTAATAGCAAAAGGGTCATTGTCATCATTCATAATGTTCTGATGGCGAGGGGACAGCACAGATTAGGACTATAGGGGACCAACGACGTTGCAGCATGCACACGCACTGCACCTCACTCTGAACGCTGAACTACCAGGACATCCCTATGATGTCCATTGTTCATCTATTTATATCTGAAGCCACGCTATAGTGAAGTTTATGCCCAAGAAAGAGACACAACAAAGACACAAGACGTGTCTGAAGTTCAAACAGTTCCTGCAGGTACTTTATCAGAGACGCATTATGGAAGTGCATGCATGCCATTTTACAATACATCTGACTGGGTAAGTATTTAGAAACCAAATCAGTTATTAAAAGCAATGCCTAAAGTGATTTATACTCGATCATTTTATGGTGTCCCCTGGCCAAAAAGAGCTCATCTGCAAGCTCACAAATGCGCGCATCGCTTGTAGATCGTCTGTTTTTGGCACTGGACACAGTGGTAAGATTAAGTATATAAATCAACCTTTATGAGAAGACGGAGCCTGCGTTTTGCAGACCTCCTGGCAGGCATAGTGAAGACATCCCTGTCGGCGGTTACTGAACGTTCCGTTCCCTCTCCGACTCAATTCGCTGAGTTCTAACAGGTTCCATTCACAGTTGTTCTTATCTATTTTAATGGTCTATTCTACTCTGTTTGAATCGTATTCATTAATTTATTATTGATTACATTTTTTCTGTATTGTCTCTGCTACCCCCTATAACTCAGTTTACACACCCATTTGCACGCAAAAGAACCACAATGGAAATAAGCTCTCAAGCCTGTTTGTGTTTGACAGGTATCTGTTTGTTTGTTTGATAGATACTGGCTTTGGACAAAACCTCTTAACTCCATTGAACCCTCTAAACTTTAGAGGGGGAGAGGTGGTGGAGTTAGTTGCTTCAGAGTCTAAAGCAACTAACTCCACCACCTCTCCCCATCTCATGCAAGTAATTGACAATATATAGAAAGTCACAACACCAACTTTGATCAGGCAGTATTGCTTTGTTTTCAAAATATAAGGTTTTCTTAATTTCGTGAAAAATGTATATTCTTAATTTCCTGAAAATTGGTTTTGACAGCAGAGATATATACATTCTTGACAATAAAAACACCATAACATAAAATAAGTAGGCTACAAATGTGTGAAAGGGGAGAGGGTTGGAATTATTTATGTTGTTATATCACTTTCTACACTTACATACGGGTATAATGGAGGACATTTCAGACCCACAACATAGATTGTTTGAATAAATTAACCACTTAAACCCCTTTTTTTCCCCCCGGCCATGCAGCACCAAATCTTTCCACTGAAAATAGCAGATCTACAAGTTCACAGCACATTGTTGCGAGCTTGTGGATCTGCCATTTTCACAGAATGTTTCCCTGGTGTTGGTGACATGCGCAGAATAGGGATGGTATGTGGTTAAGGCATGATGTCTGTTCTTAATATCGCATATTGTACATCTAGACCTTATTAAAACATTTGATGAATTCCTGTTATTAAAATACATAATGGAATGTTATCATTGCTCCATCAGTATTAGTCTGAACACGTGATACCAATCTGTCTCTCTCTGTCGTTGACAGAGTTGCAGGTGAGTTTGGATAAGCTCAGACTGGTACTCAATACACGGGAACCTGGCCAATACAGTTATGTACTACTTTGTAGGAAACAGATAACGTTGCTGTCGGGGCTCTCCAGGTTTTCCGTAAATGAATGTCCTACTTGGACTTAAGAAAATAAATAAATTATTTGAACATGCAGACAGACAGACGGACAGACAGACAGACTGCAAAGCGAGGCAAGGAGACAGAGCCAACAATCTGACAGACAGAAACATGAACACAGACAATCAGAATGGCCTATCTGATACCAGGAAGTGCATGGGCTGGTGCAACCTCATGTGTCATCCCCAGAGGCCCAACTGCTAACTGTTCTGCGTGGAACCAGCGCAGAGCCCCAGGGCTCCACAATCATTTGGGACACACTGTCTTCCTATGGGAGACATGCATGGGAGACCCATCTACGCCTTCTGCACTGAAACAAAATATGGATCTCCCAAAAGACCAGATTATCAGCCAACACACACACACACACACACACACTCACACACATGATGCTCATTCACAAAAAAGCACACATGCACAGACACAACCTCACACACTGCATGTAACATGCACACGAGCGCGAGCGCACACACACACACACACACACACACACACACACACACACACACACACACACACACACACACACACACACACACACACACACACACACACACACACACACACACACACACACACCTTCTGTAATAAGTTAAAATCATCACAGATCACCTTTCCAGCCCTTACAAAGTAACAAAACAACAGCAGTGAAAGGCAATTGGCTACAGTTACAGTGTGTGTGTGTGTGTGTGTGTGTGTGTGTGTGTGTGTGTGTGTGTGTGTGTGTGTGTGTGTGTGTGTGGGGGGGGGGGGGTTAAAGAAGATAGCTTCAGGCCTAGAGGCAAGGACTGGATAACCAGGTAAAGTTGGTTTTCAGAGGATGTGCAAAAGCTGAAGAGAGATAGTGTGTGTGTGTGTGTGTGTGTGTGTGTGCGCGTGTGTGTGTGTGTGTGTGTGTGTGTGTGTGTGTACGCGCACGTGCACACTCACACGCACATTTGCATGCTGGTTGGTGGGAATGATTCCCTCTCTCCGGCCCTGGGCTATGCATCGATGTGCCTTCTGAGGATCCTATTCTTGCTGTTGATAATGTCTTTTCTTTCACTGAATAGAGAAACGCTTGCCTCATTTTTACATTCAGTGTCACGTCTCAGTACGGTTCCATTGTGAACCTATTTATAAACACTTCCCGGGGCAGAGTTACAACCATTTGTGGACGGGACGCGTACTTCAGTTTTACCCGAAGCCCATCTTATGTCTTCCTTAACCACCTTCAACGCATATGTCATTATAGACACTTGTTGACACTTCAATAAAATTGAATTGAATTGAAACCATGAAACAGATTTTTCAGTGGCTCAAATGTGGTTGTATTGGGGAAAACCATATATATACAAATATATATATACAAATATAAACAGTAAATATAACAACTCTAAGCACTCAGAGTCTGCAGATCTGCAAGACATTAAAAAGCTTGTGTTGCACCAAAGAGCCTCTGATAGACAATTACCTTGTCCCTCACCCAAATGTCTCGAGAACCGTTGTTTCCCAAGGCTACTTTTTTATTACCTTGTCCTACAGCCCTAAGACCTGATCAGTGATCAGGTCTTAGGGCTGTAGGACAAGGTAATAAAAAATAAAGGTACAAATTGTGTTCAAGCCAAGGTGATCAGTGATCACCTTGGCTTGAACACAATTTGTACCTTTATTTTTTACCGTAACCTTTCTTTTTTTAAGTGCAAGGTTTTTTATACCCTCTTAATGAATGTTTATTCACTTAAGCCCTATTAAAAATATATAAAAAGCATATTATCTACAAGCCAGATTCTTGAGGCAGCATTGTTGATTCATGCATTAAAGTAAAAGCCAGTTACCAGTGAAATTAAGAATTATTTACAGGTGCAGTATTTTCAAGTGTTGGACATTTTGGATGCAAATCTAGCCTTGCATGCCTATATAAATCTGCATTAAAATCTAGGCAGAAAACCCTTCAAGCTACAGTACACATTACGATATGCGATAGCTGCCAGACTGACAAAACACGTGTTAAATACGTCGACAAGGTGTCCACACTTGAACTGTGGCAGAGTGGCCATCGTGAGAGCTGCTAGGTTTCACCCAACCCTGACTGATAGCCTTGACCCTTGCCCTCCTGACATCCTGTATGGCTGGCCTGAAGACATGAGCAATTTGTCAGAGGACACCTCAGAGCTGTTATGTACAAGGCCCAGGTACATGCCTTTTACACTTAGCTCCATTCAAGATGTTCATCTCCATTACCTGTCCCTCTCAGCCCTTTCATCTTCTACACCCCGAAGGCTCATTTATGCTTTGTTGTGTTGAGGAAAATGTGTTTTTCAGTAGAAGAACGCGACACATCACGGCATAACACATACTGTATATGGAGGACAGCTTCACCGTAAAGTATACGACAAAGTGTTAAAACTTTCTACTTTGTACAGTAAGTACACATTATCTACATCATTGAGTCTGAAAATATATGCAATGTATATAGCTTATTATACATGTAGGTGATACTGTCTGGAAAAAGCATTTGATTTTCAACCATTTTGTACATATAACTCTCACGCAGCTAGGCGGCACAAGCCTTTAAAAGAAATGGTTTTGTTAAAAATCGTAGCAAGACCCCTCAGCCAGGACCCAGCAACAACACGAAAACCCCACTGTGCAACGAATGAATAAGGATGAACGTCAACTGAGAAAGCTATAAGAAATAAAACACGCCGGGCATGCTGACTGTTTGCAAAGCGTCACTCTTTACATGATCCTAGAAAAAACAGCATGCCTCGGTTGTGACTCCATAGACTGCTGTTTAGATACGTTCTTTTACAGTAAGCTCTTGGGGACATGGCATCCTGTCACCCAGAGTCACACCCCATCTCACCTGTCAAGCAGTGACAGTGACACGGAGCCGGCGTAGAGGAGCTGTCCCCCATCTTCCCTCTCTTGTCACCTTGTATTCTCAGTCAGTGTAACTGAAGCCCCCAACTCAACCACCCCCCACTTCCTTAATCTCTCTCTCTCTCCCTCTCCTCATTTTTCTCTTTCACTGTCTCGCTCTCTGTCCTTCCCTTTGTTTCTTCCCTTTGTTTCCCCCCTCCCCCCAGCCTCCATCTCTCTCAGTCATCGCCTGCTGCGCTGCGCTCCCAGGGGACTGAACGACGAGATCAAAGACAACGTGTTCACATGACAAGGCATTCGGATGTGGTGGAATCCTGCGCGGACCCTCAAATAACCCCATGTGCACTCACTCACACACACGTTTGTAATACTATACTTGCGAGGACATCCAAATGCGAGGACGGCAATTTTAGGAATGCCATTATTTACCATTTTGCTTTTGCCATTTGTAATCCTATAACCCTAAAGCCTGCAGTGAATTGGGCGCCGGTATAGCACTCTGTGTTGTGAGCTTGTAAATCACCGCCACAAAACTACTGAGGAATCAAGCATAACTCTAACCCCAAATCTAATCTCTGAATGCCCAATCCTCCTTCCTATAGTTGTAAGCCTATCCCAAACTATTTCTCATAATGGACCAGGAAAACTGTCAATGTCTATTTCTCAAATTCTACTATATAAATATTTGTTCCTCACAGTCACGAGTATACAGTAGCAATAAAAGCGCACGCACACACGCACGCACGCACACAGTGACCTAGTATGACCAGTAAGCGGGAAGCGAACGCAGCTCGTACATATTTGGGTTTTTGTAAGATTTATTTTTAAGTTATTATTTTTTTAAGTCAAGTTATTATTAAGTTAAGTTTTTAACTTAGCCATAACCATATAAGGAGTCCCCAAAGCAGCTATACGTCCAAATATGGAGTGTGTTGCATCAATCACAAACAAATCACTCAGCTCCATATATGGGCACAAAGGGGGGACACACAGACACACAGACACACAGACATGATCTGCTAGGTCTCATTGCGAAAGCAGTGATTGCGAACGCAGTGATTGCGAACGAAGTGAGCACTTACTATGAGACCTAGCAGATCATGTCTGTCTGTCTGTCTGTCTGTCTGTGTGTCCGTGTGTCACGCTTTTGTGCCCATATATGGAGCTGCTTTGGGAAGTCCTTATATGGTTATGGCTGAGTCATGGTGACAACTTAAATATGTACGAGCTGCGTTCGCTTCCTGCGTTTGCGCGTCTTACTGGTAGTAAGTGCTCACTGCTATCGCAATAAAGTCCTACCAGAATCATGACACAGAGACAGGACACACACACTGACTTCCCCTAAAGTCCCCACCCCTTCTTCCTTAACAAACTACAGCATTCCAAGATTAATCTGTCACCAGCAGTGACTATTCTACTTGAGGATGTAGTAATAAAATGTCTGAGTAATGCCGTGAGAGTGCACTGTAACTTTCCTTTACTAGCCCGACCAGTTTGAAAGCGTTAACAACGCTTTCAAACTGGCCGGGCTGGAGAGGAAAGTTACAGTGGCTTGTCGGCAGGATACTCCTGACGACATATCGCCTTCCTGACGCGTCGGAACCCATTGATGAAGAACCGAGCATGTGTGGTCGGTTGCTGACCTCCGGAGCCGACGAGCCATTGCTATCCATGTTGTAACGATGAGGGGGTAAATTCATAGGCAAAAAGGCTAGATAGATGACACCGTTCACCCGGCGGCCATCTTACTGCGGTCCTACAGTACAGTACGTTCTATGAGCTGGTGATCAGCTCAAACAAAAATACTCATAACTCACAAACATTTTGACGCTTACAAACGTTATCATCAGATGATGCCATAGTGATGTCATACTGTAGACAAATCACTCAAAAAAGGACAACTTGTGCAAATCTGCATTTCTAGGCTTGCACTGCAATGGTTTATGTTTTGTGTGATGTCAGACCTTGCTGCTGTAAGGACACGTTACTTATCTCCTTTATTTCTTTTCTTGCAGATTTAGCTATTTTGTCATTCAAGGCTGCCAATGGTCCACTGAAGCAGGAGACGGATACGAGGGGACCATATCCCTCCTATGACTCATAGGAGGGATATGGTCATATAGGCTATGAGGGCTACTTCCAAAAGCGATTTAGCGAAGGTGATGGCATCGATAGTGGACTCCTCAGTCAGCTCCCCCACTCCTGCTAGTTGCTATGATACCAGAAGCCCTGGACACAGCCGCACCGGAGAAAAACCTTTCCACTGTTAACATTGTGCCAAGAGTTTCAGTCAGTCATGTAGTCTGAAGACTTAAGAGACACCTCTCTCTCTCTCCAAGGTAATAGAGCATGCACATCCACTCTGGACCAGGTGCTGGACGAATGGCAATACGAGAGGAGGAAATAGAGTCCGCAGCAGTGGTAGGAAAAACTCAGCTCCAACCAGTGGAGCTGGGTTTTTCCTACCACTGCTGCGGACTGATCCATTTCTTCCTCCTACACCTCTCTCTCTCTCCACACACGGAATTCCACTGCTGGGAATTAATGAAGTAAACACCCATGTCAGATTCATAAAATGTTTCAGCAGCCTTTAGTGTGTGCATATATGCATGCACATAATGTATCAAATTATGAATGCCATTCATATGTTGTATGTCCGTGCCAGAAGTCGTCATTTGTTTAACTCAATAAATGGGTCGTTGAACACCATAAAAGGTATGTTCCACGGTGTGTAACAACTAACAAGCCACTACACCTTGTGTGATAATTTATAAACCCTTGTTTTGTGAAAGCAGCCCATTGATCTAATTATGTGAATTAGAAGAAAACCATGTTCCAAAGTTTAAAAAGTTTAAACTTCCCTGATGAAGGCTTAACCGCCGAAAAGTTGGATGTAATTCTGTCTTACCTGCTGTCCTAATAAATATTGGCACTCATGGCTAATGGTGTGCAGTGCGCCGTGCGGCCACCTTCTTGTTTTTTCAAGATCTCCTCCAAAGTTTAAACGTCACATTACAGAACCAGATACTAGATCTCTGCCAGTCTGGGATGTCTACCCAGGGATGTCGTGGGGTGCAGCCATCGGGGACACAAGGGAAGCTACAGGTGAGTTTGTATAACATGCAGTGCATGCAGAAAAAAAGTGAACTGAAAAAGAAATTGGGCAGTTTTGTCATGTATATCTATATTACTATATAATTCTAATATTACTTTAAAAAGTGTGCTCTGAGACATTAGGCTAAACTTGAATATACACATTGAGACAGATTGTGATCATTGTGATGGATCTCATTGTCAACACAATGAGTCAGTCAGTCAGTGAGGACTCGGGAGGCCACTGATCTCGAGTGTGTCGGTTTGTTTTAAAAAAAGAGGAAAATATGAAAGAACTTCATGTGTCGTAATTGCAACTATACCGTATGTCTATAATATCCTGTTCTTCATAATAGATATTTGAAAGAGAAGGCCACTGATCTAAACAAAACGGCTTCTTCTCAAAACGGGTGTCATTTTCAGACAGTGCGGCACGCAATTTACGCATTATTGCCAATGTCTACTTTTAAATGCAGTTCACTCTGCAAATGAAATGTTGGACAGTGAAGTGACTCTTCATCTTACAGAGACATGTGGTAAAAAAAAAAACACAAGGGCCGCATTTGAATAATATAGCCTATTACGTGATGCACAGGATAATGTGCCTGTTTCTCAGTTATTTTAATGACAAGGCCCACTACGGATTTGGACGATGCGTTTTATTTGAATGCTGCGTTTGCCTGTAAGGGGTAACTCTCAGACCACTGCAATTTTGCTACGCATCGTTCTAAATAAGGCCTTTTCACACAAGAAGCGACGGACACACCTGGTAATTCATTTTCAATGAGAGGTGAGCATGCGGTTAGGGGGTGTTACAGTCACAGTCAGTTACAGTCAGAGCCTCATGCACACAACCGTCAACCGTCAAGAGTTCAATTGTGTTTAACCCATTAAAGGTCTCTGCTCACTGGACGCGTTTTCTGTTTTTCTGTTAGGTTTTCAAACATATTCAACATATTTCCAACACTGGCACAACGACGCATGCATCTGGCATAAAGCGGTCTACCATCGCAAATCTTTAGTCTGAACTAGGCTTAAAGTTGTACAAGCCTGAGGCTGTGTTGCAGCTGTGGTTTCAGCAAACGAGCACACACATGCACACACAGCAGTGCACGTCGCCCACACACACAACACACACACACACAACACACACAACACACACACGCACCATGTGGGCATGAGCACAAAAGATTACACAATCAAAACCTTTCCAATTGTTCAGCAGTTTTTTTCATTCACAGTGAGAGTGAATACCAATATGATTTACTTTATTTCACCACCTTAACACGCCATAATCCAGCTGTCATTGTCTACCAATCAATTAATCAACGCCTCCTTTATGAGGAAATTATGAATCAGAGACAAATAACTGGCAACTGGCCGAGTAAGGAAGAATCAATGTGTACAGATAATTAGCTTTTTCGGAAGTGTATACTGTAGAGGTAGCTTAAAACAACACTGTCAGAAACTATTATGGATACATCAAGAGTCCGGGACTTTGCACCGCCGATCTGACTGATATTATGCCCATATATGGGCATGCCCCCTTTTGTGCCCATATATGGAGCCGACTGATTTGTTTGCCCCTGATGCCATGAAGACACATTGAGGTTATAGACAACAGACTCCATATTTGGGCGTAGCTGCATTGAGAACTCTATATACTGTATATTCTGCATTTAACAGAACAGGTCTGCCAGGGGTCTGTACTCGGGCCCGTTTTTCCCTGTCTACACCCCAAATATCTACCGGTAATAATACATTTCACAATGCGACTTGTTGTGGGCTTGTAGATCTGCTATTTCATTTTTATGCCCCATACACGCGCACTCAAATGTTTGTAGCTCTCACTAAAACGCTTGCCAACTGCTTCTAATGAAGTGCATGGCAGTGTGTGTGTGTGTGTGTGTGTGTGTGTGTGCGTGCGTGCGTGTGTGTGTGTGTGTGTGTGTGTGCGTGCGTGTGCGTGCGTGTGCGTGCGTGCGTGCATGCGTGCTGTATTCCATGGAAACTCGCAGTGTGAGGGTAGCGGACAAATAGACAGCTCTCCTATCACACTGGACCAGCTCTGATCTCCTCGCACCTTTCCACTGGAAACAGGAAGTCAGCAGTGTCAGAGCAGGATGTGAGGTCACGGAGCAACGCCAGTCCCACCTTTATCCATTTGGGGACAAAAACAGACAATCCAACGCGATCATTACACCTGCACTGGTGTCAAAGGTCAGTCCGCACGCTCCTAGCACAGCTCAGAATAGATTAAAGCATGGTTAATTGATCCTTATGGAATTTGTAATGTACAAGTGCGCACGCACGCACGCTTAGTTTTACAATTTGTCACTTTCTTTCTTTTTATCCAGACCTAGATTCTAAATTGAGGCCGAATTTCTAGCTATAAGATCATTTCAGATTGAAGAGTTTTCATTGGAGAATCACTATGACGTTTGCTGACGTCTTGATACTGCAAATTATATAAAATAGCTGGCTTATCAGATATATGATCTTTAGAACATTTGATATTTGACAGTTTATCTTCCATGGTATCAAATTTGAATGCTCTCCAAAACTACGGTTTTGGATTGTGTAAACTATATGTCAGAACTTGCAAGAGCTTAGTCAGCTGCAAGTTGAGATAGATTAGTCAATACCGGAACAATTGTTGGGTTTACTGGGGGGAAAGCCTCAGAAGATATTATGATTTATTATGATTATGATTTATTGAAACTTGTCATGCCGATCTCAATGAAAAAGGAAAGTGCAATTATCCCAGGAGATCATTTTGCTGGCGTCAAGAAATTACACAATATAATATTGTATTATGATTTATTTTGAAAAAGGAAACAACCAAAAAGGATAAACTGAAGTACCAGGTTGGAAACAAGTTACAGCATCATTATTAGTAATTGCCTTTTCTTTTGTATTTTTGACAACAGCGAAGGATTTGCCGGCGCAGAGCACTCGGCAAGGGGCCGTCGACACACCACATTCCTTCCCTCTTGGCATGAAGCGTGGAACCACGCCGAAAACTCTAAAATAATTCCGCTCTTCCAATTGCACGCTTGTTACTCCAACGACCTCCCTTAAGGTGCCCCGCCGAAGACCACTTTTAGCCGGACACAAGAGGAACAACCCCATATAGTCAGGTGTGCATGTATGTGCTCGGCAGGGGGCACAGAGGCGAGCCCAGGCTGGACACACCTGAACTCAGCATGGGAGCACGGCGCGCCCCACCTAAGCCAAACTAGGAAGCAGGGGGACGGAGAATCCACTACGTTGCAAAAAAGGTGTTTCACGGTGCCAATTAAATGCCATGCCTGGAGGTCCAATTCCGTGCTTATTACTCACCCTCCCTTCATGACAATGTCATTGTTGCTTGGCTCGTCTCGTGCACACAACCACATGCGTCAAGAGTTGAATTGCGATTACGTATTCACTACGCAAGGACATCATTTAGGGGCTGTCCTTATACACAATGGTGGGAACTTTAATTGCACAGGTATGTATGGTGTTGGCCCCGCTTTTTGTGACATTGTTGGGCCTGAGAGGGGTGGGGATGAGGGTTTACTTGTCTTGTCATTTTATTTCTTGGTCCTTTGTTGTTTGTGTGTGTGTGTGTGTGTGTGTGTGTGAGTGTGTGAGTGTGTGAGTGTGTGTGTGTGTGTGTGTGTGTGTGTGTGTGTGTGTGTGTGTGTTTTCAATTCAAAGGAGCTTTATTGGCATGAGAAAACACACGTTTAGATTGCCAAAGAAAGTGTCAAAATATAATAAAAACAGTTGAAAATGGGGAAAGTAAATGCAGTATAGGAGGGGGTACAGCATTGTGTAAACAAAGCTATGTCACATTGCAACATTATATACATATAATGTATACAAACATGGTATAACTCTTTTTGAGAAAACAGCAGCATATTTTCACAAAACTATTAAATTATTAGGCCTATACAACAACAATAAATCCTCCGATTTAAAATGTGTTTCAAGGCAGCGGCTCTGTTTATATGTGGAGTAGGTCTAGAGCTCTCTAGACACTCAATTGTATCCATGATGCTTCTATGTACTGTACATGTATATGTTATGCCGGCATAATTAATCTACGTGATTTCTACGGCACGCAATGCATAGAAATATGTCTAGTGACACGAGGAACGCAGTGAATCCTAGCGGAACCATACGGGTGTGAAAATCCCTTAAAGTTATATATATTTTTGTATCAATGAACCTGGAAATATACGTTTTCAAAGGGTTGCTTGTGTCATGACAGGTGACTACAGATCCACACAGTACACAAATATTACGCGGCAATGAAGCAGCGGAATACTTTCTTACAGAGATTACGAGCATCAATAAAAGCCCAAAAATATGTATGACTTCGACTCCGCCGGTCATATGATGTCACCACAAGCACATTCCTCCTTGGAACCACGCCGAAAAATCTAAAAAGGCTATAATTCGGCTCTTCCAATCACACGCTTGTTACTCCAACGACCTCCCTTAAGTTGCCCCGCCAAAAAGACCCCCATATAGTCAGGTGTGCATGTATGTGCTCGGCAGGGGGTACAGAGGCGAGCCCAGGCTGGACACACCTGAACTCAGCATGGGAGCACGGCGCGCCCCACCTAAGCCAAACTAGGAAGCAGGGGGACGGAGAATCCACTACGCAGAGAGGGGGTGTTTCACAGTACCAATTAGATGGCATGCCTTGAGGTCCAATTCCATGCTTATTACTCACCCTCCCTTGACACACACACACACACACACACACACACACACACACACACACACACACACACACACACACACACACACACACACACACACACACACACACAGTTATCCCTAAATAACTAGTTAACTTCACCATCAATTCCGGTCGTTGCTATAGTCAGCTATAATCGGCACTCAGAATAGGGAGAGAATCGAAGAACTAAATGAAGAACAAGAAAGAACGAGGCGCACCGATAACAGAGTGGTTAACCCATTCTGACCTGAGATCAGATTCATACGAGGTTTCCACTGGACACACACTGGTCTGATTAACCCATTCTGACCTGAGATCAGATTCTAAAAAATGTCAGTCGTTCTTCGATTTTTCAAAAATAGCAGACCTTCAAGCTCGTAGCGCGCCACTCGGTGGCGCGCTATGAGCTTGTAGATCTGCTATTTTTCAATAGCTAAAGCATAACATGATGCTAACACCAAAATGGGTTCCCGTTCAGAATGGGTTAAGGCTCTGATGCAAGGCAGCTGGTCCCGGGTTCGATTCCCTTTAACCGAGTGGTTAAGGCTCTGATGCAAGGCAGCTGGTCCCGGGTTCGATTCCCTTTAACCGAGTGGTTAAGGCTCTGATGCAAGGCAGCTGGTCCCGGGTTCGAAAAAGAAGAAAGAAAGATAGAAAGAAAGAAAGAAAAATAAGAAAGAAAGAAGGAAAGAAGTCTCTGAACATCACAACAGCTAAGCCATTGGGACAGTTTCAGATGGAATGACAGTGGAAGACATAATAGAGAAGTAGTTTAACGTTAGAGCCGTGACCCTTCAAATTACAGGAGAATCTATACAGTTTACAACCAGGGTGGTTCACAGCATCAATGGAAATGTATGGCCATGCATGGCCACTTTACAATACCCTAATTGCATTGGGCATTCTCCACACTTTGATTACAAGCCACATTCAAATGTAAATGTCACCAGCCAAAGGTAAACATGTAATGAAACATTCTAAAGACATCCTCAAACAACCATAGTCACCCACCACTCACCAGACAACATCCCATCCCAGAGTGACCCCCCCCTACAACCTATAGTTGAAGTAGATTTTGCAGGCGTGCGCACGCGCACGCGCACACACACACACACACACACACACACACACACACACACACACACACACACACACACACACACACACACACACACACACACACACACACACACACACACACACACACACACACACTGCAGTCAGCAAGACTCAGCATACCTGGTCAGTTGCTGTAGCAGAAAGACAGGTGAGTCTCATCTCTCGGTATATTTCTCAAGAATTAGATTTTTCTGCTGATATTTTCATTTGTAATTTCTGCTTTGGCATGAAAACTCAATACAGATGTTCATGGACTTTTCTTTTTGTATGACTGTACTCAATTATTGTTATTTTTTTATATTGTTTTAATGATGACGATAACTGTGGGGAGAGGGATGGGGTGAGGGAGAAAATGGGGGAAAATTGTATGTTCAAACTAAACTTAAATTGTTGAAACCTGCTACCAATAAACATATATTTAAAAAGATATATGTATATATACAGATGTTCAGAGCTCAAAATTTGTCATTGCTGTTAATGGTGAAATGTCATGGTGGTCATTAAATATAGAATAGAGACTAGAACAGAAAATATAATAGTTCAATATCAGCATGTGGAACTGGCCTGCTATTTGATAAACCACAGGGGGAAAAGGCTATAACTTAAGATTTTGTTGTCTTTTGTCATTCAGAAAATGTAAAAACGGCAAAACATTTTCCAGAGAAACCAATGATTGTTATCACGTTCCCCAACACGTCAGGAGATAAGGGCCAGTTTACACATCACAGCAAGGAATCAGCTCCATCAACAAACTTGATGTTGTCTCACACTACTCGACTTTAACTGGTGTGGGACGTTTCAGTTTATTAGTGCCATTACTCCATGGCTTTCTAAACACAGAACTGCACGTCCCCGTGGAGGAGCAGACATAACTGTTAGCATTTCTGCTGTTACTGTAGATAGCCCGGAGAACAATCTCTCTCTCTCTCTCTCCCCCCCCCCCCCCCTCCCCCAGGCCTCAACCCATATCTGCCTGTCACACTCTTGCTCTCTCTCCTTCTCTCTCTCTCTCACATGGCTGAAGGGTTCATGTCCCTGATAAGACTTCAGAGACGCTGTCGTTTATAGTTGCACCACTGAAGTCCTGGCGGGGAGAGAGAGAGAGGAAGTGTTGCCGTGACTACAGCTCAGATGTCAGGGGGTCTCGGTTTGGCGGTTGAGGGAAATAACGGTCAGTCCGGCCGGCCGGCCGGCGGCCAAAAACAACAGTGCGGTCCAGCTGCCAAAGAAAAGCAATAGACTTTTGATGCCCGCCCGCTCGACCAGCCTTCTGCGCTGTGGGGGGGAAACGGCACTGACGCTAGCGGAACGTAAGAGCTGAGCGTCTGATCCACCTGGGGGTCGTGGGGGGGGTCATACACTTAACCTATTTTGGGCGGGAACCCCTTTTGGTGTTAGCATTATGTCATGCTTTAGCTATTGGAAAATAGCAGACCTACAAGCTCATACGAGCTTGTAGGTCTGCTATTTTGGAAAAATCGAAGAACGACTGACATAGAAACATCGCTTTTTCAGAAAACTGTCAGGATGTAGAAGACATTTATAGAATCTGATCTCATGTCAAAATGGGTTAATGTGTATGTGGATACCGGGTCATACGCTTACTCGCTTCTCTCAAAGCCATGCCATATAAAAATGCAAGCTTTGCACCAACATTGGGCTCGGGCATGTACAAATTAAATACAGGGGGGTGTTTGGCTAGTGGTGACGGGGCGGACACTTATCAGCAGCTTTTCTTTTAATGACATGGGACACTGGCACCGTGGCACGCAACAGTGCCAGCACATGTTCAATCTTTAACCTGGTGCAGCAGAACATGTGGGTGTGTTCATGACTCAGACTCACACTGACTCACCACACAGTAAACCAACTGTAGAACACTGTGGATGTGATCATGTGACACAGATCATCTCATGAACTGTGGAAGAACACACCAAGAAAAGACGTTGAGATAGCAACGTAAGCTCTTATTCAAAAAATAGCGAAAACAGCAGATCGGTTCAGAGCGTGTATATTGTGTACTTTGCCCTGCTACTAAAAAGTAGGACTTTGGTGTCTTGTTGTATTTATTCATATAGGTACTTTGAGGTGTATTATGGATGTTGTATTTGCTGGCCCAAAATGTAACATTGACGATGACACAGTCTCAATGTGTTTTACTGGTTAAATAAAGGTTAAAAGTGTAAGTCTTAGTGTTCTGTTTCAAAGTCATTCAGCACTTAAGAGAATATTGAATGCTTGATAAAGGTTGACAACAAAACACAACTGAAACAATTTTATCTTCTTTTGAAAAAATATTATGTGCTTTAGCCTGCCGAACACGAACAGCCATTATACCCAATAAAAAGGGTTCATATTTACATGGGTTCATGAAAAACTGCACATTTTCTGTAGCTAAATGTGTACAATATGCTATGGTACTATTGATTTTATTCTATGTTCTTTCTCCCCCCTCCCCCCCCCCCCCCTGTATATCACATCATTCAATCAAACACAATAAACGGCCATCTTGGCCTAACAGTGACGCATGCAAACCCATTCATCCATCTAGACTGGCACCTCCTCTTGATTGATACGACAGCTGCTGTGATGGGACATGATGTCACTATACAATAGGCCGTGGGGTAGCCCAGTGGGGTTCACAGTGGGGGCTACAATACCTGACCACCCTCTTTCCTTAGAGGTCCCCCCGTCATAAATTCACCGCGATTATATTTTGAAAGAACCCAAAGAATGTTAGTAACTTATACCTGGCAGACAGGCAGCCTGTTTGTTTGGGATGTGACTGGTCTACCCCATGGGGCTTCCCAGTGGGGCTCCCAGTAGGGGCTACAATACCTGACCAGCCCCTTTCTTTCAGGTGCCTGCTACCATAAAAATCTCCACAGCACAACTCACCAGCTCACCTGTTTAGAGGAATGTCTTTATACAGTGCTCAAAGCCAGAATATTTAAAGCACGACTATACATGTTACACCGGGTCTTTTTAAAGCTACAATCTTGGACTTGTAATGGAGAACTCCTAACTTTAGTACAATATGTTAATACTACTAGCATACTACCATCTTCATTGGTTGGACTTGGTCTCCATAACATTTCCAACCCTGGTGTCAGGTCGAATCGGTCGAATCACCTATATTTGACAACCAGTACTATAGGTCATACTGCAGGTTGACAAATGTCAAATAAGAGTTATTTGAAACAAATGGCTCACTGGATTCTGGATTGGACATTATTAGACACCACTGTTTTTATTCTCAGACGATAGACAGCTGTAGCACGCAGAATCACAGATGCATTACATCATCCAATAGATAATACTGCCAAAACAGAAAACATGGAAACGTGTGCCCTGCATGTAGCCTTTTCAATTGAAATATCCACTACATCAGATGTTACGTTTCATTGACCCTCATAGGTGCGTGTGTGTGTGTGTGTGTGTGTGTGTGTGTGTGTCCGTGTCGTGTGTGGGTGGAAACATGCTTTGTGTGGGCACTTATTGCGACGTGTGCAGACTTGCACGCTCGTGTGGTGCGTGAACCTTAATCCGCACCCTCTTCCCCTATAGCTCCATCCCTCACCTGCACATCTACCTGTCTCCTTGGAAGAGCGCCTAGCACTGTGGAATGCCCCGTCACCATTATAAGCTCCATTACTACCTGCTGGTGCTCTATTCCGCCTGGCCTCTTGTTGCCTGGGGTTCGGTATTGGATGAGAGCCGTAAAGCCCCGTGTTTCATGGGGCTGGGCCCGCTGGGTGTAATTTGAGGAAGGCAGGCCCCTCATTCCCAGCACCGCGGGGGGCTACAATCACCGGCCTGCCCTAGCCTTTGGGCTGCCCCGCCAGGGGCTAAAGAGGGTCTAAGGAGGGCACAGCGGGGGACGGTATCAAACACTGCCGGAGTCCCAGGATAACGGCACATAAACCCAGCAGGAGGAGGAACACACACACTTGCAGGCATGGGCACGTGGGCGAACAAGAGACAAGAGACACACACACACACACACACACAAACGAACGCATGCATAAACACGCACACACACACACACAAACTGTCAGTTATTTTTTGGAGTAAATGGAGCATTGTGCTTTGTGATCAAAGCAAGGGCATCAAATGTTTGTCAAATGTTTTTATTCAAATTTGAACTAATCTTAACAATCACTATATATCTCATTAAAGAGCGTGTGTGTGTGTGTGTGTGTGTGTGTGTGTGTGTGTGTGTGTGTGTGTGTGTGTGTGTGTGTGTGTGTGTGTGTTATGTGTGTGTGAGGTTATCCCAGTGAAGAGGTTAACCATCAAAGTATTTGAACCATATATGACTTCATGCTTACACAACATGCAAATACCACCCTAAAGCTTTTTTAATGCATACAACCCTGTGCGTTACTACCCGTTTAATCCCCATTATTATTATTATTAGATCTATCTCTTTAGATATATAGACTCCTGTGTTTAATACTGTGGTGCGGCGGCTATGACAACTGAATTTCCCTCGGGTCATGGGATTAATAAAGGTCTATCCATCTCACTTCTCATCACAGGCTCTTTATTGAATTGTAAACATTGTCGCTGAATTAGACACACGGTAATGTACACTGCACACAGACAAGACAGACACACATTCACAAATGTGGACTGATACAGTATGTGCATATTCGCACGCACGCGCAAGGCTGACAATCCAGTACTCCCATCATTCATCAAGCAGCATACAGTATATAATATCCTGAGTGTTCATTTCACAAGTCCCTTAAAGCAGTGGTTTTCAAACCTTCTGTGCTCAAGGCAAACCAAAGTGCAAGTCAACATCTCAATGCACACCTGTATTCATATCTGTGTACACCTGATGCATAAAGCCATGACAACTATCACATATACATCAAGGTTCTTTTTATTTTCCAATGATACAAAGTTTAACCACTTAAGCCATATGTCATACCTTTCATATCTATTCTTTAAAACTTGTGTGGGGGAAAAGGTAAAGTTTCTGCCTAGAATGACATGCTGGAAATAGGGACACCGGGTGGAAACTAAGTGATTCAAATATTTAATTTGATGGTACAGAATTTGGCTATAGAAAGGGAAATGAGCATACAAAGTAGCCTACTGATACAGTAAATTAAAAGTAATTCATAACCGTTTGTCTAATTGTATATTGCAATAATAATCCCAAGACACACCTGGACTTGACTCACGGCACGCCGGGCTTCAGCACACCGTTTGGTAAATGTTACACTCTCTAAACCCAAACCATACCAAAGGGTCGGGTCAATGAGTTGCATTGGTGTGGTCTACCTTAAAAACTGTTTTGTCCCAACCCGACCCTTTGGTGTGGTTTGGGCTTAAGGGTTCAAGAAAGACCCAGAGAATTTCCCTGGAACGGTTAACTGTAACCGGCGTGTGGCTTAAATTCACATAATTCCGCCGCAGCAGGTTGACTTCTTTACACAATGATAACAAAAAAAAGAGACCAGAATGCAGGATGTGTCAGCCTCTCATCAATTCACAGCTGTGACAGTGCAAAGCCAACAGCATCGCTTGCCAATAATTCCTGGATGGAGGTGTGTAACAACAGAGGACTGGAGTGGTGTTAGAAAGATATAACTGTAGTGTCAATATAAAAGGGCAGGGTTCCCCTCGGTGTGTACACAGCTAAGCCTTCTGAGCAACAGCGTAGTGTAGTGTAGTGTGTGTGTGTGTGTGTGTGTGTGTGTGTGTGTGTGTGTGTGTCTGTCGATGATCCTAATGTACTGTAATGCAGCATTAGTGTGTGTGTGTGTGTGTGTGTGTGTGTGTGTGTGCGCGCCGTGCGTGCATCTGTATGAATGGGCTGAAATGAGTCCGGATTCTCTGGAACAGCTCTTTGTCACCAAACAGACCAGTCAATCCTGATTGACGGAAATGTCAGTTGAATGCAATAGGAATATTACTCATTTCTAGAGATCTGTGTGCACGGGCGTGTGTGTGTGTGTGTGTGTGTGTGTGTGGGGGGGGGGGGGGGGGGGGGGGTGTTTGTGGATGGATGCTAAACCTACTTGAGAGCAGAGCTGATCATGTTGGGTTAAGGCTAAGAGCCTTGATGAAAACCCCTGCAAAGTGTGTGTACATTGTCACGAAATATATAGGATGACTCAGAAACGCTGTCTGAAATCTGATAGCACCACACACTACAGGATAATCTGATAGCACCACACACTACAGGATAATCTGATAGCACCACACACTACAGACTACAGGATAATCTGATAGCACCACACACTACAGGATAATCTGATAGCACCACACACTACAGACTACAGGATAATCGGAGCGGGGCAGAGCAAATATGAAACATTCTTGATGTTAATCGGGCCGATCACGCTTTGAGCGGCTCCGAGCAGATCGATTGAGTCGGGGCACCCCCCGATCGTCAAAAATTATTATCGGCTAGTGTAAGGCCACCTTTAGTGTCTACATTTGAAGGCTGGCTCTACCTGCCTTTTTGTTTCTTCATATTGAATCTACAACTACCGTATTCTAGTCTTCCCTCTTACTCTCTCCCACCCGTCTGACTACACTGACTGTAGTGTACACCATCAAATCCACTCAGCATGTTGCAGTGTACTGTACATCCATTTTATACCAATTTACCAAGTCAAACATTCTCTCTTCGTAAATCTTTCTCTCTCCGGTGCCGTTTCCTTCTCTCATCCCTGAACTCCCTTCCTGACCTCACTGCTGTCATCCTACTTTCCTCCCTCTCTCTCTCTGTTTCCATTCTTCATTCCTCTCCTTTCTCCTGTCATCCCTCGCTACCATGGCATGGAGGTGGTTGAAAAAAAAACGCCCATGCCCAACTGTCAGCTGTAATAACAGACAGAGATCCAGAGAAGGGTTAAGAGAGAGACTTGGCAAACAAAACAGACATAAAAAGATGATATCTGCAATGTTTCAGATTGACATTTGGTGAATGGACGTTGAAATACATCATGGGGTTTTGGTGAAAAGGCCAGTAGTTGTATACGGAGCACAGCCTCCCTGAAGCACACGGGTCACACCCTTTAAAGGTTTGCCCTTGACACAAAATGTGCAGACTATAGTGATATGCTATGAGAGGCTACAGTATAGTGGATGCCTGGAAATGGTCAATTTCCTGCGTTTTGTGGATTTTGGCAGTTGCAAAGCGCTCATTTAACCACATGAACCACCGTGTCCCAATCCTGGGGCAAACGTTCTGCAAACATAGCATATCTACAGCTGTGAGCTTGTAGATCTGCTATAAAATATAAAACTGAATGAGTATTTCCCACTATTAATGACACCCCACCTCTCTTCTAACCAAGATCATGTTCTCATGTTCTCATTTTTGAGCGGTGCCTAACTGCTCCAAAACGCAGCAATGTGTGTATATGTGTCTGTCTGTATGTCTGAGCACGGACAGCTGCAACACCTACAGTGGCCAGTAGAGTACAGCACAGAGTAAAGTGGCACAGAGTACACTACAGTACGGGCTCTGGATGTTCCGGGGACCTCCCAGGGACCCCCGCACGGTAACTCTGTCATTTCTCAACCGTTTCGGCCGTGGGGCGGCTCACCGGAACCCTGGCTGCGTTCCGGGGGGGGACCTCGCACAGCACACTACAATACAGTACAGAGCACAGTACATAACAATAAATGTATAGTTGCACCGCTCAGTTCACACATTTGTGATTTTTTTACTTTGGACCCGTCACTGATTCTACATTGAAAATAGAAAAATATAAATGGA
Source organism: Protomyctophum bolini (assembly GCF_963924005.1). Taxonomy (NCBI): domain Eukaryota; kingdom Metazoa; phylum Chordata; class Actinopteri; order Myctophiformes; family Myctophidae; genus Protomyctophum; species Protomyctophum bolini. The sequence goes on along the minus strand of NC_137873.1, from coordinate 1,900,657 downwards.
AATGAGACTCATTTGAGTTGTGCCTTATTCTCCGGTCATGTCGGACGCAACTCTTCTGGTTATCAGTAACCTTTGAAATACTTACAAACCGTGTTAACTTTTCTACGTGCACAGGAAGCACAGCCTGTCACCAGGTAACGGGCAAGTAAACATCCTGAAGTAGTCTCTGTTGCAACTAAATCTACTATGACTAACGTAGAACAACATTGCTACCATCAGAGCAGAAAGGTAATATTTGCTCTGCTCTTCCGCAGAATTCTCTCTCTGCGGTGCTACTATCTGGTGTACTTCAGATTTACTGTAGATTACCATATTATTAATCACTGTCATGGAAGAAAGGGTCCCACTGAGAAGGTTTACTTAGATTCACGTGTCATATGTATTGTTTTCCTCCGTTCTGCCTCCATCATGTGTACAAAATAATGGGTTTCGTTCCCCATTTAAAGAGGACGGTTAAGTTACCATGAGGTCAATGTCATTGCCAATTACCATGTCACCAACACCTAGATCATGTTACGTTGACAATTGACACGTGCAGCAGCTGGACATAATAATGAGCATCAATAACTGAAAATAAATAATAAATGCTGTATCTTCAATAACCAGCACATTCATAGCTGTCACTGCTCCGCCGCTCATAAATCAGTTCAAACCATTAGTTGACAAAATATAGTAAACATTTAAACATATAAACAAGAGACTGTTCTTAGCAAACACAAATGGAACAGGGCCTTTTAAACAGGAGGGTATAGCCTGCATCCACTCCCATATGTTGTGTGTCGATACCCTCTTGACTTTTCCCAACCCTCGCTGGCAATAAAAGATACACGTTTAATGGAGGGAGTGTTATTGCTACGTACGATATTGCTACATCCATATCTCAGGTAAGTGGATTAGTCAGAGGTGCAGAGGTACACCCACCCCTGCTGTGCCAAGTGGAATTCCTGCCTCTTATGTTCCCAAAGGCACGCACATACACACACACACGCACGCACGCACGCACATACACACGCACGCACACACGCACGCACGCACGCACCCACACACACCAGTGTGTTCACGGTCCGCCCGCAGTCCTTGATCATGTCCTGAGATGACAGTAATAACAGTGCTTTAGTTAAAGCGAGACAGCTCTGGTCTCTCTCTCTGTGTCTCTCTCTCTCTCTCTCTCTCTGTCGGTGAACACTTCACAGGTTTCTAGCCAGGGGGTGAGGGGCGATTATCAAAGTGACACCGCCTAGGAACAATTAGTGATTTCTTAATGTTGAGGTTTTAAGCTCTAGTTTCAAGTCTTTACAACGATTTTGGGGGGAAATTATCTCAACTCATCCAGAGCCGTTTCAAGTTTTAGACCTTGTTAGTGCCTCCTAGGTTTCTTGACTATGCCAGTGGTAAGATTATTCAATTAAAGGCAGGCAGCTTCCCTTTGATCTCAGGGTAAGACTTAACAGATAGTTGTCTAAATGTAAGAGGGTGCACCACTCCCCGTTGTTTACAATGTTCTGTTATGTTCTTTTGAGATGTACAGTAGCCTACAGCTGAGACTATCATGTACGTTGTGGAGATACATAAGGAAGGTACTGCTGGCATTTAATTCCACCGGATCCCATTCCCTCAAACAGTTGTCCATCAACAGCCAAGTGATGATGATTTTTGTCTCCAAATAAGTTGTGTGTGTCCCTATATGTCTGCTCGAGTACAGCAATACCGCTGGGTGACCTAAAGTGTCACTGTTGCGCAGCCACACACACACACACACACACACACACACACACACACACACACACACACACACACACACACACACACACACACACACACACACACGGGTCATTACAACCCCCCGAAGCCACCACTCACTATGGTGTGATTTTTGAGTGGTGCAACCACTCCAAGGAACAGCAATGTCCTTGTCCGCCTATCTATGTGACGTTAGTCTCTCAAGACAGACTGTTGCCTCGCGTCAACTAGTCTGTCGGCAAGCAGTAGAAAGAAACGTATCACTGGCCTACAAGTATGGACGCTGTAGTTCAGGAAGTCAGCCGCGCAATCACCCAATCACATTTAGTGGGCGGGATTTACATGTGTGTGCAGCGAGGACATTTCGTCCCACTGGAAGCAAACCTACACGCTTCCATTATTATTGAACATGGCTTCCTCTGGTCAACAAACAACACCAAATAAACATATTACGAATGTATGTAGAGTTTGTGGAGATTATTTAAAGTATGGAGTAAAAGGACAAGTATTTAATTTATTCACAAATCAGGGATTGGAGACTAGTTTGGAAGTTATAACCGAAGAACCTGTTGTTGCAGACGATCCACTGAAATCGATTTGCTTAAGCTGCAAACAATTGTTGATGAAATATTCGCGCACCAAAGAAATTTTGGAAAAGGTTGGCGATTCGGTCAAATAACTGTATGACCGAAACAATGCTAGACATAAGCGTTGTGCAACTGCATCTCCATCTCACCTCAAAAAAACGGGGAAGTGCTATCTAATGTTGTCCTATGTTGAACAAATAAGTGTAAACTCCGTCAAACTAAATGTAATGTAAACTGTGTACAGTACAAAGTATGAATAAAAGCGTTGGTTATGATTAAGTGTAATTAACTTCAATCAAATGCGTTAATTGTGTTGTGTGCTAATATTTACGTTTCCCAACAAATGACCCCTTTATTTAAGCAACTTCAGAACAGTCCGTGACGTACAAATATAACGGACGTAAAACAAATGTATTTTGCAGTACAAATTAAAGTTATAAAAGCTTTGGTTTAGTGTTCAATCTGAAAGTGAATTGATTTGGAAACCGCGGGGGCTCCTTTTCACACTGTTTCACAAATCACATTAGGATACAAAGCCTTTCAGACGTGGTATTATCTATATTTTTGCTTTAAACTTTGAGAAGGGGTCCATTACGTTTTACAGGTCAACAAGGACCCATTATCTAGTGTAATCAATGAATATAAATCCTCTTACATTAGCTACATTTATTGTCTAAATTTCAAATTGTGTTGCATATTTATAATAAACTTGATTTAATGGATGGTTGGGTCCATATGATCGTTTGACAGTACTAAAAGTACATTCAGTGTATTTTATTTTAGACACTAATCCCTTAAATACTCAGCACTTGATCAAAATGGGTGATCTATAAGGTCACAATACTAGCACTGAGATGCATTGTGACTCGTGAGTTTAAAGCTGGCTGTTTTTCTGCATGCCATGATGCAACATGCATAAGTAGTAGTACACATGGTTAAATTGTATTTTCTAGCATTATTATGATTAAATGTTAATAAACGGCATGTTTTCAGAGTCTGTAGATGCATTCTGCCCAGCATATGCTGCAGAAATGCCTCGCTCCGTCAACATTTTCACTTGCTCTTCCATTATAGAAATGAGTGGGCATATAACAAAAACGATAGCGTCCTTTAGCCATCTCTCTGGAAAGGCTTCGGAAAGTAGGGAACACACCGTTGGCCAAGCTTGATATACGAGGCTTTTTCCAAAACCAGTAGGTAAACATAATAAAACATCTCGTCGATCGATTAAATATTTCAAACAAATGTGCTGAAGCGGTTTGATATGTTCAACATTGTGTAGAACAGCAACTTTTCCTCCTCCGTTACATCCATGTTTTGTTCCGCAAAGGAATGGTTGAAAGTAGGAATGAAAACAGTGCGACACAGCGGTAGTAGTGGAACTCGGCGGAAAAGCAAGGGCCTTTTCCGGTTGATCGAAATTCTAAACAGACGTTGCCCCCAGAGTCTAATTTCGAGGAACAACAGCGGAGGCGCTGTTTTCCCGAATATTTGACGATGGGATTCTCAGATTGATGTGACGTTAACCCATGCGCCTATGTGACTGTGAGCACCAGTAGCTATGACTATTAGTACCAGTAGGGGCGCTGTTGTGCCAGAAACAGAGAGAGAGAGAGAGAGTGCTGCACTGTTGCCTGCTAATGAGAGAGAGAGAGAAGGGGGGAGGGGGGGGGGGGGGGGGGGGTAGTTGCACCACTCAGTTCACACGGTGAGATTTTTTATCTTCATTCTGACATATTGAGTCGCTGCTCGGTCGTAAAGTTCAAGGCCCCAAATAACCCCTGGAACTGTATAGTAAAGAAAGCAATTATGGGAATTGACAATGAGTCAAGTCACGCTCACTCGCTCGGCGAAATCACAGACGGTAGTAGTCATGTGATCATGTTCAGCAGGATGGGTTCATGTGAGACAGACGTTGCTTGCCTATATCACATTACAGCGAACAACCAGGAGGCACACTATACCTGTCAAGGTGGCATGTACAGTACAGCAGCATGTACAGTAGGCTACAGCAGCAGTCTGTGGTCTAATAAGAAGAAGCAAGGCAGGAAGGAAATTGAGAGGGTATCAAGTATTTGTTCAAGTTGAATGTACTCCTGACAGCACAAGTTGAACTATCCTTCCAGGGGAGATTGCTGTAATGGTGTGTACTGTTAGGAGTTATTACTGTCGGAGCCCAGGGCGCTGTTCTCAGCGCTCATTATGCTGAGTTCTATGTGCTTATTTGCTCACTGGGGATTTAGCATTTTCAGAGGCCAATGCATGCCATCTCCAGCGGGCTCTCAGGATTAAATCATGCCAATAAAGAGCCACAATCAGTACCATTTCCTTCTCAGTGTGTGTGTACGAATCAACAGAAATGTCCTTCTATGACGCCCATGTCAATAATGCATTATAAACATACTTAGAATTCATTGTAGTTTGATGAAATCACTGGTCATTGGGTGCCACATATTATATTACTTAAAGTACACAATGACCTAATAGTTACTTGTAATCACTAATTTTATGAAATTGATTTATGCACCGATTTATGCAAAAGAAACTCAAATCAAAAACCAGGAAAGTGGTTTCCTCCCTACAGCAACGATATTCACAACAAAGTATTACAAATTGAATATGACGACAATCTGACTACCTTATCTGACCTTACACACACACTACTGTCACGATCCGCTCCTCGGACCGTGAACTTTGACTGTCCTTATTTTGAGTTTGGACTATAATATGTATTTATGTCTTGTGTATGTATTTGCTCTTGTATTCCTGACTGTTTCTCGTTGGTTTTGGTTTTCTGTTACTCTGTTGTTGCCTTAGTTTTGTGTATCTTATTTTGTAGTATTGTTCCTAGTGTTTCCTGTCTTCCTAGTTACTGTTAGTTACCTTGTCTATCCTACCTTGTTATTTGTCAGTGTTTCCACCTGTGTCCTTTTAGTCCCCTAGCCTATCCTGTGTTTGATTGTATTTTGAGTTCACCTGTGTCCTGTTACCCCTGTCTATTTAAGCCCTTTGTTTGCAGTGTGTCCTTGTTGGTTCATAGACCTCTGTCAAGTGAGTGTACATGTTTTGCTGTGCCTTTGTTTTTGCCCTATCTTGGTTTATTGAAATAAACACTTTGAAGATAGTCTGCTTGCATCCTGTTGCCTGCTTTTGGGTCCACCTGTAATGCATTCCTGACAGTATGAACCAACGGGTTTGGACCCAGCGGGCAAGTTTAGTTTTTTGAGTATTTTCACCATGCCGGTTTGGAGCAAGCCTATGAAGCAGTCTGACATGGAAGACATCCCTGTACCTGCCCCAGAGGAGATTGTCAACATGGGAATGGACCCAGTTGCTTATTCTTTTGAAGATGAACTTTATGAAGCAACTTATTCCATACTGTGCTACCAGGGTGAGTGGAGAAGGGCCGCCAGTCAAGAAAGCAGACAAGCGGCTCTCTTTTTAGCACGCAGGGAGGTTTCCTGTAAACCCTGGCTGAGGTGCTCGTTACCTCAGTGGGCTAAAGACTTCCTCGATACTCCTGACTCACAATCTGCAAGCCTTCAGAGGTCTGCTTCCCAGCCTGCAATCCAGCCTGCCAGTGCCCAGCCTGAGCCCCAGTCTATCAGACTAGGGTTTGTAGGTCTCCAGCCTGTCGGTCCTGAAACTGCCCCTGTTGAACCTGTGTTCCCCGAGCCAGTCTATGCGGAGACCTCTTCAGCCCCAGGTCCGTACATTGGGTCTCGTTTGGCCAGCGTCAGGGGGAACCGGGCAAGGGGGCGTCGTCGCCACCACCAACGCTCCCAACTGCCCAGCATCCAGGAGCCCCTGCTTCCCAGTGACGGTGATTCTCCACTGTCGACCAGCGACAGCGAGGCTCTACTGCGGCCCAACGGCGGAAGTGGCGAGGCCCCACTGCTGCCCAGCCACGTTGAGGCTCCCCTGCTGTCCACCTGCGGCGACGGCGAATCTCCGCACTTGTTCAGCGACGGTGGGCCTCAACTGCAGCTCAGCGAGCGGCGTGCACCTCTCCAGCTGTCCAGTAACAGTGGTGGCGGGCCTCCGCTGCTACTACCCAGCTATGCCGAGGTGCTTCTGTGTCCGAGCGACACCCTGTCTGTTTCTGAGTCGGCTGCACCTGCCGACACCACGTCAAAACCTGGGTCGGTGGCCCCCGCCGACATCATGCCTGTATCTGCGTCGGTGGCCCCCACCGACATGTCTGTTCCTGGGTCGGTGGCCCCCACCGACATCATGCCTGTATCTGCGTCGGTGGCCCCCACCGACATCATGCCTGTATCTGCGTCGGTGGCCCCCACCGACATGTCTGTTCCTGGGTCGGTGGCCCCCACCGACATCATGCCTGTATCTGCGTCGGTGGCCCCCACCGACATCATGCCTGTATCTGCGTCGGCGGCCCCCACCGACATCATGCCTGTATCTGCGTCGGCGGCCCCCACCGACATGATGCCTGTTTCTGCGTCGGCGGCCCCCACCGACATGTCTGTTCCTGGGTCGGTGGCCCCCACCGACATGTCTGTTCCTGGGTCGGTGGCCCCCGCCGACATATTTGTTCCTGCGTTGGCTGTCCCCGCCGACGTCCCACCTGAAGCCTTTTCTGCCATCCCCAATGTACTGCCTTTGTCAGCTCTCCCTTCGGACACCCCTTGCAAACTTCAAGAACTGTCTGTTTTCACCTCCATTGTTGAGGAGGCCCTCTTGCAGCCGGACCCCGGGCCTGACCTCCAGCGGTCAGAACCTGGGCCTGCACTACAGCAGCAAGACCTCAAGCCTGCACTCCAGTCTCACTGTTCTCAGGTGACCCAGTCCATGCACTGTCACTGTCTGTGTCCCCTCTCCAAATCTAGCTCCGTCCCCCGCCATGTCTGCAGCCCCGTCCCCAGCCCTGTTTGTAGCCCCGTCCCTAGCTCTGCCCCTAGCCCTCCTAGTCCTCCTGTTTCCCAGCCTAGATCCCTGGCCCCACCTACCAGCCCGTTAGTCCTTCTCCCTTTCTGTCTGTCCGCCTGTCTCCCTGTATGTTTGTCTGCTAGTGTGTATGCCAATATGTTTGTCCGTCTGTCTACTCCCCAGTCCTCCTGTCGCCCCTCTGACCCCTTTACCCGCCTATTGTGTCAAACCTCATGTCTGTCCGCATGCCTGCTTGTCTGTCAGGTGATATGTCTGTCTCTTGGTTTGTCCCACCTTCTGTCTGTCTGCTTGTCTGTTTGCTTGTCTGTGTGTTTGCCCGCCTGCATCCCTGTGTGATTTCCCTCTGTAGTCTTTTCTGTGTTTTTGACTGTTTTGCCCTGCCTAGTCCAGTCAGTGTTTCGCCCTGTGCCCCAGAATTTTTTTGTAGCCCCTGGTCCTTTGCCCCAGTGTCCCTCCACCAGACCCCCACCACCCACCCTTGTTTGGTGGTCCTGGTTGGACGTCTTGGAGCCGTCCGTTGGGGGGGAGGTACTGTCACGATCCGCTCCTCGGACCGTGAACTTTGACTGTCCTTATTTTGAGTTTGGACTATAATATGTATTTATGTCTTGTGTATGTATTTGCTCTTGTATTCCTGACTGTTTCTCGTTGGTTTTGGTTTTCTGTTACTCTGTTGTTGCCTTAGTTTTGTGTATCATATTTTGTAGTATTGTTCCTAGTGTTTCCTGTCTTCCTAGTTACTGTTAGTTACCTTGTCTATCCTACCTTGTTATTTGTCAGTGTTTCCACCTGTGTCCTTTTAGTCCCCTAGCCTATCCTGTGTTTGATTGTATTTTGAGTTCACCTGTGTCCTGTTACCCCTGTCTATTTAAGCCCTTTGTTTGCAGTGTGTCCTTGTTGGTTCATAGACCTCTGTCAAGTGAGTGTACATGTTTTGCTGTGCCTTTGTTTTTGCCCTATCTTGGTTTATTGAAATAAACACTTTGAAGATAGTCTGCTTGCATCCTGTTGCCTGCTTTTGGGTCCACCTGTAATGCATTCCTGACAACTACACTTTACAGTATCTGGCTTGTGCCAAACCATAACAAAAGATTTAGTAACTAAATAAAATAAATGCAAATACTATGTGACCCAGTACCAACACTAGACGAGGGGGTTGACCCAACCAATATGCAATTCAGTCTATTGGTCCATTTCAAGAGTACATTAATAATTTGTGATACTGTTGTTTTTTTTAACGCCACACTGCTGCATGTGGGAAATAACGCATCAGTAGTTTCAGGCGAGAGAGAATTTAACAGACCTGTCACCTATCATTAGGTACTGGTTCAACACAAAAATAATTTACATAGACATGGACAAGAGTTCTTTAAAAGTGCTAACCCTTGGAGTTAGTTAAGGATCACAGTACGCGGAAGGAAGGAAGATGGTGGCCAACTTTAAAGACCACCCAATGCCAAACACGTTGCCGTCTGATTTTTTTAACCCTTGCATTTTTAAAACAAATATAGCTGGGGTTCCCAAAGTGGGGTCCGGGGACCCCCTGGGGTCCTTGATGGAGTTCCAGGGGGTCCCCAGCTAAATGATAGTTTGGAACCAGATGAGTGTACAAATGGAACCAAATGGAACCGTTAGGGTCCATTTGGTTTCATTTCTACACTCTCAAGAGTTAAATTGACAGTGATTTTACAATATAAATTGGGGATCCCAGAGATAGAAATGCCATTCAATGGGGGTCCGTAGACTAATGTCAAACTGGGGGGTCCTTGAAATAAAACGGGTTGAGAATCTCTGCTAGAGCCGTAAAGAATCTTCTCTTATGGGGGTCCATGGCATATCTTTTCAAATGGGGGTCCGCAGGCTAATTAGTGTTACTAATAGTGTTACTTTTCTGAGAGAGTAGGTTCTGAAGCACTTGTGTGCCAAATGTGGTGCTTGTATCATCAAGTGAACGATCGTTTCAGTAATCTGCTCCACTATTTGCCGTTTTCTACCTAAAGGACCCACAAAGCGCTTCTTTTTTTTGGATAATTTCCAGTTTGCGGACTTATGTAAATGAGTCTCCAAGGTGCCTGATCCTGTTTGGTGACAGCCAGTTAAAAGGGAGCCTGAGGCGTTACCATGCCGGCCAACCATAACCAGTGTTTCCAAACAGTGCTGATGTTGAACTTTCACCAAAACAAACATTGCCATTGCTTTCTTTTATGTCATCTGAGGTAAGTCGACAGTTTGGCTGCCGTACAAAAAATACAACCACTTGCACCATTGAACATGCATTTGCACGCAGTCAAACACACACACACACACGCGCACACGCACACGCACGCACGCACGTACACAGGAGGAAGCGTGCACAAGCAGTGGGACAGCCAACATGCACACGAAAGTATGTGCACAGCTTCAGTGAAACACACACAAACACAGCAAGGGCACGAAGAAAGGCCAGGAAATGTGGAATCGGGGAAGAACAGTATACAGCAGCGTAGACGTATAAAGTGCTCCAGTGGATGCCCTCACAGGGAGGATCCAGACGTCGTTGGACAATAGGTCTAAAAGGCCTGTGTCGAGGAGGAAATGACATCAATAGGTCTAAAGGCCCGTGTTGGGGAGGACATTACATCAGCTCTGGCTTCCCTGTGCATGCATTAGATCAGCACTCTTCTCCCAAATCCGCATGCAATGTCTGGTTGAAAGCCTGATATTTATATCGAGTGGATATTATGTATAATGGACTAACAGGGTTCCCACATATTTTTTTCCAATGAAATTTCGAAACTTTTCCAGGATATTTAAGCCACATTTCAGGACTATATAACATAACAGAGGAACAGACCTACAAGCTAAGCTAACTACGCATCACGCTGAGGCGAACTGTGAGCTTCAGCGTATAGAGTTTGTAGTATTTGTTATTTTTGTCACGCCCTATACATTATGCTGCAATAACGCAGCCCGAAAAATCTACTTTTGTTACAAACTTTGTGTAAAAATGTATTGCAAATGTTTTTTTATTTACAAAATAATTAGCCAAAGAATGTATAGTCAAATATCGTTTTCCAGGAACCTTGATAAGATTCCAGGACCTTTGATCCATTTCAAAACTTTTCCAGTACTGGTCAATTTCATGACCCACCTGGTCTCCACCAGGGCAGGTAATGTTGTGGCCTGCTGGTGGCACTATAATAGGCCAATGTGAAAAGGGTGCCGTTTGTTCTTATGCCTTTGATGGCAATTGGATGATTTGAGGCATTTTGTATAACAAAAATGTGTTTTGCAAAAATCCATCTGTTGGTGGCGCTATAACAGGCCAATGTGAAAAGGGTGGGGTATATTCCTCAGCCTAGTAGGAAAGTGTGTGAAAGATTTCACGTAAATTGCATGCTGCTTTGATGATTTGAGGCTTTTTGTTCAAAATGGGCAAGTCCTGCAAACTTTGAAAGCCAATGTTAGCCAATCAGGATGGAATATAAAATATCGGACAGATCCGTCATGAGCACATGACTATAGAGATACTGTGTGACGATTTGCGGGAGTTTTGGACAAAATCTGGAGGAGTAATAGCAAAAAAATTGTTTTACAAAAGTCGGCCTCCTGGTGGCGCTATAACAAGCCGTTCTGTAAAATGTGGGGAAGAGGTTCATCGTTGGCATCTAGGGAGTGTGTGTGCACAGTTTGGCATGGATCGGGCCAACGGTGCCGGAGATTAGCTGATAACGGACGGACGGAAGGACTAAATCGGCCTCATGGTGGTGCTATAACAGGCCGTTCTGAAAAATTTGGGGCAGAGGTTCGTCATTGGCATCTAGGGAGTGTGTGTGCAAAGTTTGGCATGGATCGGGCCAACGGTGCCGGAGATTAGCTGATAACGGACGGACGGAAGGACTAAATCGGCCTCATGGTGGTGCTATAACAGGCCGTTCTGAAAAATTTGGGGCAGAGGTTCGTCATTGGCATCTAGGGAGTGTGTGTGCAAAGTTTGGCATGGATCGGGCCAACGGTGCCGGAGATTAGCTGATAACGGACGGACACACGGACAGACACACACGGACGGACACACAGACGGACGTGTCCAAGTGCAAAACATACTCTAACATGGACATACCGTAATCTAATACACTTAATAATGGGATACAAGTATGAATGAAACAATATTACCATCAGTATACAAATTAGCCACCTTTTTTCATGCTGCTACCATCAGGCAAGCGATATTGCAGGAGAAAGTTGTGTTTGCGATAAATAAACTAGAATCTAAAATGTCACTATATCTGCCACAGTTGTTCTGCCTGGTCAAATCAACAAACCCTTATCCCAAAACGTCTCAGAAGGCACCTTAGTTCACTTTGGTTTCAACAACATCCGCCTGCAACGCTGGGAGTCCATTGACTGACAGCTGCTCATTTTCCCACAGAGAAACCTGCTCTGTAACTAACACAACAAAGCCAAGGAAATAATTCTCCTAATTGTAGGAGACAGGAACTTCATAACAGACGATCTCTCATCTTGTTCAGGTTAATCTCATCATGATAAAATCTCACCACCATATCCTCCCACCATAACTTGGTCTGCTGGTTTAATGGAGTCCAAAACTTATATTTCCCATACAGTCCCGACTCCCGACTCCACTGTTCACCTCAACCGTGGAGGTGGGAATTGGAAGGGGAAAGCCCCCTGGAATCCCCCCTTTCCTGTGAGGCCAATAGGTCTGGACAGCATGCATCAAGAACTCTTTCGGCCGGGGGACCAAAGGAGAGGAAGTGCATGTAAAGTTGCTCCGGTTCATTCGGCTAGTGCTGCCATGTGGGAGGCTACTGTACTCATGGTGTACAGTAACAAAGCATTGGGGGGACACTAGCCCCATGTCTCCTCAACGCTGGATGAGTGCTTTATGACATATGAACCAAAATGTCATTCATGTTGATCCAAAAAAAGTTCACCTGATGCATTTTTCATGAAAGCAGACAGTTGGACTAGACCAGGCTAGACCAGACCAGACCCGACCACTAACTAGCCCCTGTTGGCCCTGTTAACAATCTGAGGGGGAAACTGACGGAGTCAAGCCTAACTGGAGGAAAGCATGGGTCCCCTAGCGACCAGCCGGAACTACTGTGTGTGTGTGTGTGTGTGTGTGTGTGTGTGTGTGTGTGTGTGTGTGTGTGTGTGTGTGTGTCTCAATGGAGGAAATGGAGGAAATGCATCCGACTCCAGAGAGAGACTATTATCCAGTAGCATTAGCTCTGGAAGGCGGGACTGGAGACTCAAACTTCCAGGCTGTTTCCAGGCTTCCCAAGTTCAACCACTCACTGTAAGCCCTATGTATATGTATACAGTGGTAGGCCTGGACGGTTAGCTCAACCGTCTGGGCACCAAGGCTGCTGAGCCAGCCTTACGGTGTGCCGCGGGTTCGACTCCCGATCCCGACGGCCTTTGCCGCGTGTATTCCCCCCCCCCCCATCTCTCTCCCCATTTCCTGTCAGATTACTTTCAACCTATCAATAACGGCAGAAAAAGCCAAAAAAATATCTTAAGAAAAAGAACAGTGGTAATAGCTACAAGCTCAAATGTCACAATGACACGCATTTAAGTCTTTCTTTTTTATTTTCGCTACTTTCCAAAATGATATTGCTTTGTACTCGCGTGCTTTTGTACCAAATTGATATGATGTATATGTTATTGCTGTACAATCATTGACTATTTTGACTATATGTGTTTGACAATATAATGACATGCCCAAAACAGGGGTGCCATGGGTGATAGAGGTTGCACAGTATCACTGAAACCAACTGACAAATCACCAGTCAGTCAGTCAGTCAGTCAGCGAGTCAGCCAGGCAGGAATGATTCTATTGACCATATTCACATGGAAGCCATTTTGCTCATCATATCATACTCTCTGAAGTTTGAAGTTAGGGATACAGTCAGTCTAGCGTCACAGTGGTACTGTCTGTGACAATGGCCCCAGACATTTAAATGTTCATACCCCTACCGGAGGTAGGACGAAACACAACATAGTTTTTCCTCATCTCTAAGGCCTCCCATACATGAAATGGATTCTTGTATACAAATATTTTACGGCAAAAAATAATAATACTGCAATAATTGATTTATAACCCCCATTTATAACCCCAAACAAAAAAATAAAACCTGTCCGTCTGGGGATTAAGCCATATAAACTGTGTGGTTTATATGGCTTGGTTGTGTTTACTTGTGGTTTATAAACACAAAAATGGATACAGTCATAGTCTAGCGTCACAGTGGTGAGTGTGTGTGGTGATTTATAAAAACATGTGAGCATTGGGTAAGTACACAACATGTAGGCATGCATCAGAAACATATTACATAGACACTGGATAAATCACAAACATGTGAGTATTGTGCAAGTACTATAATTGTGCATCTGCATCATCAGATCCAGACACTGAATAAAAACGTGTAAAGTATTGTGTAACTGTAAGACATACTTTGCGCGCGCGCACACACACACACACACACACACACACACACACACACACACACACACACACACACACACACACACACACACACACGACAGGTTAATAAAAATAACCATCAGCTATCTGTGTTTATATGTTCTAGAGAGAGAGAGAGAGAGAGAGAGAGAGAGAGAGAGAGAGAGAGAGAGAGAGAGAGAGAGAGAGAGAGAGAGAGAGGAAACAGGTGGCCACCTTTGCGTAATGGACTATTACAAAACAATTTCAGTTTTCCAACCTAACCCCACATGTGCCATTAACAAGACAAAATCTAAAGGTGTTTGCCATTTGATAACCCTATTGTATCTATAGTAAAGAAATGTGAGGACTATTATCAAAGACGCTTATTATAACACCATTATCTGCAGAATGCTTCGTAATGGACTATTACAAAACAATTTCAGTTTTCCAACCTAACCCCACATATGCCATTAACAAGACAAAATCTAAAGGTGTTTGCCATTTGATAACCCTATTGTATCTATAGTAAAGAAATGTGAGGACTATTATCAAAGACGCTTATTATAACACCATTATCTGCAGAATGCTTCGTAATGGACTATTACAAAACAATTTCAGTTTTCCAACCTAACCCCACATATGCCATTAACAAGACAAAATCTAAAGGTGTTTGCCATTTGATAACCCTATTGTATCTATAGTAAAGAAATGTGAGGACTATTATCAAACACGCTTATTATAACACCATTATCTGCAGAATGCTTCGACACTCAAACACACGTAATTCTTCAAACAGGTGCTGGACGGGGTTTGTATGCTATCTGATAAAGCGAGTATAAAAATATGAGGCCATACAGGCCAAGAGTGTTTATAGACGACTGATAGCGCTTACTGCTGTTGCACCTGCAAAACGGAGGGAAAGGAGAGCAAACAAAAGGAAAGAGTGCTGTTGGCAAAAGAAATATGAATGCAGATAACATCACACACCATATTAGCTCACCTCACGTTGGATAGACAGCGAGAAGGCCTTAAACACGTTCAACCTGGTAACCTCGTAAAAGTGGAATGTTTGTCACAAGACTTAAGGATAATGGGGCCTAAATGTGGTTAAATGAATGAATTGTGGCAAATAAACTAATGCAAAAAAAATGTAATTAAACACTTAAATTCTGCTAAGAAAAAAATATCAGATTTTTGTAGTTAATACACTACAAGTTAGTAACCATAACATCTATTCTATTTTGCAGGAAAGCATCACCACTTAAAGTGACAACAACACATTTCAATGTTAAAGATGGTTGAGGTTGTCTTTGTACACACAGCAGCCAGTAAGCACCTACTTCACCCCCCCTGTCAATATGGTGTGATAAAGGAAATACAAGCCATGCTGACTGAGTTCAAAGCTTCAGGCTGATGTGTTCCAACACGAGGGAGAGCTTTTTTATTGTAAAAGTGAATTGGTAATTGGCATTAAAACCAGAAGAACAGGCAATAAAGAAAGGAATCCACACACGGCACTGAGTAGGTGGCTGAGTCAGGATGAGAAAGAGGCAATAGACACGCGTCGCACGCACACACATCATGGACGCGGGATCTAAACTTCAACATGTGATCATATAGGCTGCATGGGCACTGGATCTAAACTTCAACATGTGATCATATAGGCTGCATGGGCACTGGATCTAAACTTCAACATGTGATCATATAGGCTGCATGGGCACTGGATCTAAACTTCAACATGTGATCATATAGGCTGCATGGACACTGGATCTAAACTTCAACATGTGATCATGTAGGCTGCATGGACACTGGATCTAAACTTCAACATGTGATCATAGGCTGCATGGACACTGGATCTAAACTTCAACATGTGATCATATAGGCTGCATGGACACTGGATCTAAACTTCAACATGTGATCATATAGGCTGCATGGGCACTGGATCTAAACTTCAACATGTGATCATATAGGCTGCATGGACACTGGATCTAAACTTCAACATGTGATCATATAGGCTGCATGGGCACTGGATCTAAACTTCAACATGTGATCATAGGCTGCATGGACACTGGATCTAAACTTCAACATGTGATCATATAGGCTGCATGGGCACTGGATCTAAACTTCAACATGTGATCATATAGGCTGCATGGGCACTGGATCTAAACTTCAACATGTGATCATATAGGCTGCATGGGCACTGGATCTAAACTTCAACATGTGATCATATTATAGGCTGCATGGACACTGGATCTAAACTTCATGACATAAGAATCCAGTTGCGTAAAGTAACTATATTTAAAGCGCAAATAACATGCATTTTAAAACTGCTTTTAATATTTAATAATCATATTGTCTATGTCCCTCAAAGTTATTTCTAATGGTTTGAGCCTCAATCACCACTCTGATATAACCAGCCTTGTCAATTCTTTCTGGACTTTGAAAGCAGTTTTAGCTGCAGTACCACAATGTCCTGAGGTGGAGAGGGTGCTGATATGCAGATTATTTAATATTTGAGTCATTATAATACTCATGCTAGATAAAACCAGGCTTGTTTCCATTCCATGCTAGCTTGGAAAATCAACAATGGTGGACATTGTAAACAAAGTGGAAATGCAAATTTGGAACTGAAGACTGAAGAAAAGGAGGAATTATACAAAGTAGGGTGACATTGATGACATCACGATGAGGCCAAAATCAGTCGAGCTGTTTCTGAGAGCAATTTCCATTAAAACACCCATATGACATGAAGGCCTGATTGTTCAAAATTGGTTCTTTGTGGGGATAGAAAACACACATGGGAGCCCCAAAAACACAAAAGAAATTGAAAAAGTTTAATTTTATGTTATAGGTCCTTTAAGTGCTGTACAGTACTTGTGTATAATTTTGAGTTATATGTACTTTACTTACCACCCAATATATCTTGTCAAACAGTACACTGGTATAGGTGGCAAATCAATCAATCACACCACACAGTACCCCTGTCTGTGGGTTTCTGTTTTTGTTCTCTCTCCATTGCTGTCTTTCTAAGTTTCCATTTCACAGCGTCTCTCTCTCTCTCTCTCAAGGGCACGCACGCGCACACACGCACACACACACACACACACACACACACACACACACACACACACACACACACACACACACACACAGGCATGGGTGGCAGCACGTAGGTATCGCTGCCTCCCTGGGGGATGCCGACCACAAACTGGCTCTCTAATGCAAAGAGGAAGCTCTGGGTCGCGCTCCTGGAGACATCAAAGGATGCTGAGGGGACGCTCGTTTGCTAGCGGAGATTTTCTATTTACATGCTACAGCAGTGGAACGAGGCATAAAAAAACCCCGAATCAGTTTTTTTTTGTAGGTCTCTGCCACTGAGGTTATACATGGTTGCTGTCAGGCAGAAACCTCTTATCTTCATATAAATTTTTTGTTGTTTTTTCGTAAATTAAGGCCCTACTTGATCATACTACAGCCTGACACAGAAGCATCAAGAGTAGCAGACCTGGAAAGCACGAAAGGCGACACGTTTTGGGCTTGTAGATCTGCTACTTTTGAATTTGAAAAGTAACAGTTTTGGACATAGGAGGTTTCCACCCGAAAGAGACGTTATGCTTCCGTCTCCTCCACTCTCCGTCTCTCTCTCCTCACACACACACACACACTCACTGTTTTGAAGTCACTCTAACCACCAATGAGAAAAGTAGACGGCTCATGCATGCCTGACTTGCCCCCCACACATCAAAACCCTGACTTGCCCACCCCCCCCACATCAAAACGTGGCAGAAACGATAATACCGGCGCAGTCCAGTTTGTTTGGACTACACATTGATATACATCTTCATGGGAGAGTTTTTCTTTTTTTTGACCGAATTATTTTCCATTCGCAATCTAACGTTCGCAGTCCCAGACTGATGTCACATCCTTTTCTCTAATGTTTTGTCTCTGTTGTCTCTGTAGTATCTCTCTCTGTTCATGCTTCTGTTGACTCTCTCTCTCTGTTCATGCTTCTGTTGTCTCTCTCTCTCTCTCTCTCTCTGTTCGTGCTTGGAAAACTGAAATTGTTTTGCAATAGTCCATTACGCAAAGGTGGCCACCTGTTTCCCCTCTCTCTCTCTTCTTCTATTCTCTGCCCTTGTCTCCCTCTCTTTCCGTTTGGTTTGCTGCTCTCTCCCATATATAGTTTACAGTAAAAGAAATACAAATAATAACAACTTTAGACAAGATAAAGGAAAATGAGTGACTATCATGCTGCAAGTACAGTGTGTGCGTGCGCGCATGGTGCTGTAAAATCTTCCCTCAAAGTTATGAAAATCACTTGATAAATGAGAGTCCTGGACTCATTTATTTAATAGAATATACAACTGTCTTATCCGTCTGTCTTATCTGTCTGTGTCTTAGTCATGAAATCATTTACCAAGTTTATAAGTCATCACAAAATGTTTGGACAAGGCATAGTAACATACAAAACGTGTGTGTGTGTGTGTGTGTGTGTGTGTGTGTGTGTGTCTCTCTATGATGCAGTCATTGGGTCATTATGGCCGACAGCTCATAAACATGGTGGGCTGATAAGGATGGGACGACGTGACGAGTCTACAATCTGCACGGGGCACATTTCTCTGCACATGGCGTGCAGGAAACGCAGACAGACAGCACCCAGTCAGGTGGTAAACGTGGGCAATAAAACAACCACAGACTCCAGTATTTATAATGATAAAACAAATGTTGAGTTTTCTCTCTCTCTCTCTCTCTCTCTCTCTCTCTCTCTCTCTCTCTCTCTGTCTCTCACCCCCTCTCTCTCTCTCTCTCTCTCTCTCTGATAAAAACCCAGGAGAGATAGCAACTTATCCTCCCAGACCATGTGCATACTCTGTCAACGTCTCACCGGAAGATCTTATATAATGTCATACTTGCTCGTGAGTTCTACTTGGAAGCTTCAGGAGATGAAATGAACACAGCAACTGGACAGGAATCCCGTCAGATGCGGACATTATACCTCTTATCTGGGATAATCTGGTTAAACAGGCCAAGTGGTCACTTCATTTTATCATCCTGTGATTACAGTCGATGACAGTGAAACATACTGCCCTCAAGTGGTTCTCATCGGTAGTGCACTTTCCTCCACAGAGCTGACCCTGCTGATTGGGCTGAAGATGGTGTGTCAAAACAGCTGTCTTAGTATGAGGTACAAATGGGTTAGGTGCAAATCCACATTCATTACAAACTAGCCAACCTTCAATGGCTTGTCACCAAAGAGAAGTCCAGCATGCTTCAGCCAGTTGTGGGTAGAAGGGCTCTGTGCCCAAGAGAAATAAATACCGTGGGCACTTCAACAGACTACACAAATAATAACACTGGAGGTCTCAACTGGGTCTGCACGGTTTATTAACGGGCAGAGGTGTAGTGACTGACGTTTTGACTATGGTTGGTTTTGACTCTGATAGTCGAAGAAATAACCATTTTCTGCTCCCAGAAATATGTACTTCAAGCAAGTGGTGCACATTAGTAAAAGTAAATATTTCTAATCCTGGTCTCGAAACTGCCTGATGGGGAGGGGAAAGGAACTGGTTTAACGCGTTCCTTCCACGCGCTACATCCAACCGGGGAAACTCTTGGACTCCTCATGCATAGAAGGATGCATGAGGTCAGTCTGTTGCTCTCCCCGGGTTGGCAGAGGAAGTGTAGCACCCATTAAATAATTGACACTGGTTGAAAACCACGCACGCACGCACGCACCTAGAAAATCATGACTTCACTGTTCGTATCGTTAGATTTCAACAAGGTGTGTGGACAGACCAGGCAAGGTCGGACGCCTCCGTATGGCTCGTGTTTCGATTGTCGACAGCATATTATGCACCCCCTATGCCAGACCCTTTTATTTAGATCGACTACGCAATGTCTGAATGACACGGTCCTTGGCATTAAAAAGAAATTGGTCAATGATGACACAGTAATTAGAGTTGGCTTTTGGTCTGTTCAGGGACACAGCCACTGGCTTTGAAAAGGTAGTTAGGATGAGGTCATATCAGTGGAAGGCATCTACGGAGGTGGTGAACACTGCAGAGATATTTATTTATTTTACATTGGGACACACAGCAAAGCAGAAAATTGCTGTACTTTCATAATCTGTATGTCTCTGTGCCTGAGGAAATAGGAAGCCAGCCAATAGTAATTTACAGAATAATACTAATGAATTGACTAAATATTGTTACATGTCAATCAAACTACACTGTTCATAATAAACGGCTATCTGAAGATTAGTCAAATGTGTCTGCACGCAGTCGCGCACGCACACGCACACACACACACACACACACACACACACACACACACACACACACACACACACACACACACACACACACACACACACACACACACACACACACACACACAAAGACGGATCATTTGACAGTATCTATGTATCGGACCTGAAGGCATCTCTACAATGGCACAGCACCACTCCACCAGCTATTATCATAAAATAACATGATAGGACGCATCTAAACGTACGACCTACATTAATCCATTGTATGCAGAGCTGCTCCATATGAGAGCAGCAAAACATGACACTTTTTATGTATTTTAGGATTATGCATGTACGGTTGGAGGTTGCGTAAGAGTGCGTGCTTTAGTGGGCAGAAATGAAAGAAGTCAAGGAAATCCTCCAGCTTAGTGAACCGATATGACATACAGCACTTTAGAGAAATGCAGGTGTCATCGAAACAATATGTATAGGAGTGCGCAGCGTGTTTGTTTTTATGAAAAAGGACACGTCCTTGCTGAACTGTGTCTGGGCATTAATCAAAAGTATCAATGCAAACGAGGATTGTAATGCACACGCACATCTCTACTGTGCAAAGATTGTTTACAGGATTGTACGTGTAGCAGTAAATTGCATAAGCGTGTGTTCTTTATGAAAACACACAAATGTGTACTGTTTATACACTAGCATAGTGGGGGGGGGGGGACTTTTAAACAGAGTAGATGTAATGCCCTGTGTTCTGGTGAAGTTTGGTAGTTTGATACTTTTATCAGGCTGATGGGTACAGCCATTAAAACGTAAAAAAGTAGGCCTACAGAAATTGTAAGACCCATCCAACCATTCATGATTTAAGTGAACATCTATGTATGATTGCATGCACTGTCCCCTGGGGGGGGGGGGGGGTCCTCCCCCAGAAACTTTTTTACATAGTAGATGTTCCTGTGTTCCGGTGAATTCTGGGACTTACCAAATCCAGGGGAAATCCAGGAGAAATGACGATCCAGGAGTCCTGCAGGATCCAGGAGTGTCGGCATAGTGCAGGTACAAAGACTAGGAAGAAAATCTAGGAAAATAAATTTCCAGTTATATTACTTACATAATGGTAATATGTATGTCATTATAGGCAAACAATGTTGCAAATCTTTCAAAAGCTACGAGAAGAAAAAAGGTTTTTCTTTTCTCTGCTCCTTTTAGATTCCCCTCTTTTCTTTGGGGGACATCTGTGATGACATGATAATGCCTCTTGTCTCCGACATGAGCGATGCTAGGAAATCAAACACCTTAATCCGTTTAAGCTTATCACAGTAATCTCCATGTTG
>NC_137873.1:1831890-1874390 GCF_963924005.1 Protomyctophum bolini | reverse complement strand
AAAAGGCACAAAAGCCAAAAGAAATCTTTAAAAAAAATCACACCCGTGTGAACTGAGTGGTGCAACTCCCCTCTCCCCTAACCCTCTCTCTCTCATTAGCAGGCAACAGTGCAGCACTCTCTCTCTCTCTCTCCGTTTCTGGCACAACAGCGCCACTTTTGCCCCTACTGGTACTCATAGTAACATACTGTAGTAACATAGTCACATAGGTTAAGACGGACATTGCTGTTCCTTGGAGTGGTTGCATCACTCAAAAAAAAGCTAAATTAAGTCCCCTCACATACACAAAATGACTTCATGCACGTAATTCTACATTCATTCAAACTCCTACCTCTGACTGGAGAGGGAGTCTTGGAGACAGGTGGGTTTATTGCTCTGAGCCCCGCATGTGAAAGGAAACAGTTCTAAAGAAGAAGAAAACAATAAAGGCTGTTATGTGAAGTTGTTAACATGATATGTTATGACAATCAAACTCAGTTGGAAAAAAGCATGGTGTCATATTATGTTGATAATGCACACATTGACTATGGATAAAATGAAAACATGGCACTTCATTTCAAAAAGGATGAATTCATACTGTACATGCACCCGAAAGATATTTCGGGTGCATGTGCATATTGCTCATGTTAAAACACCTGCAGAGAGTGCTTCAAAAGATCATGGATGTATGGGGGGGGGGAGCAGAGCAGAGCGACAGGTTGGGGGGAGGGGGGGGCAGAGCGACCATGGAGCAGAGCGACAGGTTGGATAAACCTGTCCAACGGGGTCCTGTTCCTGGTCTCCATATGCCATGTCATGTCACCTTTCTGCTGTTCTCCATCTCACCCCACACACGTTAGGAAGTCATTCAAGGCCTCGACACTCCCCCCGTGCACAGTGTGCACACACACACACACACACACACACACACACACACACACACACTACATCTGTTTGATGTCACTGCCAGGCCTTTAACCTGGTTGACATCCTTCATCCTTCATTGATGTTTAAACGATCGTGCCTGGTTTCTCTTCTCCTAGACATTAACGTCTCTCACGATGCAGTATATGCGTCCACTTCAAGTCTTTCTTAACCACTTAAATCCTTTAGCTGTTTGTTGTTCAAATAGCAACAATCACATCACAACCCTATGATGTGTGTGTTGTGAGCTTATAGACCTGCTATTTTGTATTATTATTTTATCGATATATGCATTGCACACCTATCTGTGCAGAATGTTCACATATGACATGGCCAGAATAGAGACGCTCGGGGTCATGTTGACTCATGTGGTTAAAAAAAGAAATCAATCCCCATATCTCTCTCCCTCTCCCACCCTCACTCTCTCTCTCTCTCTCCCTCTCCCACCCTCACTCTCTCTCTCTCTCCCTCTCCCACCCTCACTCTCTCTCTCTCTATTCCCCTCTCCCACCATCTCTCTCTCTCCCACCCCCCCCTCTCTCTCTCTCCCTCTCCAACCATCTCTCTCTCTCTGTCTCTCTCTCCCACCCTCCCTCTCCCACCCTCTCTCGCTCCCTCTCCCACCCTCACTCTCTCTCTCTCTCGCTCCCTCTCTCTCTCTCTCTCTCTCTCTCTCTCTCTATTCCCCTCTCCCACCATCTCTCTCTCTCCCACCCCCCCTCTCTCTCTCTCTTTTATAAAAAATATACTGCTTGTCATCGTATAAAAACATCACCCCCCCTCTCCCTCTCCCTCTCCCACCCTCTCTCTCTCTCTCTCCCCCTCTCCCACCCTCTCTCTCCTGATCTGACTCAGTATGGTGGAGAAAAGGAAGGAGGTGTGGGGGGGGGGTCTCTATAAAGAGGTATCAGCTAACCCCCGCAGGGTACAATACTGGAAGCCATGGACAAAATGACACCTTAACGTTTTTCATTTTTAAACTGTGTCACGGACAATCTTTACAATAATGCCGGTATAGATTATTCATATTTGTATCCACTGTTGGACTGAAGCCCAAGTTAAGAAGACAGATGTGACACGTTCAATGAGTCAAAACATGTAGTGCAAACTGCCATGTGACTATGCATCATGAACACACTCTCTCTCTCTCTCTACAGGAGTTCAATCACAAGATTTAGTACCATGCGTTAGTGCTGCACGATTCTTGCTCAAATGTAGAAATGACATTGCATAGTTGTCTCGATCTTGTTCGATTCATTGTGCAGCACTATAGCATGCCTTTCCTAAAACATCATACGCTGCCCACTGCAGCGATCACTTAGAGGAGGAGCCTGGTACGGTACGGCGGCCCCATATCTTGACCCTACAGATCAGCCGACGCAGGGAGGCTGGAAGTATACCTTCGTTAAGTAAAAACGCCGGGACAACTCTCCACACGTCCCAAACTATGGAATGCACTTCCCATTGCAATCAGAACGGCAGACCTCGTTCTGAAATCCCACATCTCGATGACCTTACAGGCGTATGGATAGGCTCAACTTATGTAACTTAGATAGCATTTTATGTAGACATGGCACTCTGTAGTTTCATTATATAGATATTCCACTGTTCTTAGCTTACGTATGACTCATGCTGACTATTTTAATGTATTTGATTTATAACCATGTTTTGGTTCTTGCTTACTGTAAATCGCTCTGGATTAATAGCGTCTGCTAAATGCCAAAAATGTAAATTGAGTCTTGATTGAATGTTGAGATTCTAGGGGGTGAAGAAAAAAGGTTAAATTTGGACACAAATTCCACACGGTTTCGATGAGACCAGAAAAGAAGATGAGACTCGGATGAGCTCTGCATCTGTCGAGGGCATTGCAACGAAATCGGAGAGCAGCATTCTTGGCAGGTTAGGGGCATGCCGGGACAGAGAGAAGGCCTATACTGACATTTCCTCATCCTTATTCCGCCATGTCAACCCCACTTACCACCTGGCACGTCTGATTGCACACTTCCTGGTGCCGACCACCCCGCGTCAATTAGACCTGCCACCTGCTATATGCCTGCTATGTACAGTGTACACACACACACACACACACACACACACATACGTGTGTGCACTCACACACGCATACAGAGAAACGTGCACATGAACACGCACGTGTGTCGAGGAAAAAAGTGTTGAAAGAGCAAATCCTTATGGACGTGCTGCATCGTACACCACGCCAGCTTTCCTCAGCAGAGAGAGAGTTTCGCCTGCTGCGTGTGATTCATGTTTCGCCTTTAGTTCCACCGTTTAGCCTGACCTTTCAGCGCAGCCGACAAAAGTGTTGATTCAAGTGTCACAGAATCAAAGAGAGGATCATCATTATATTTAATGCAAAAAGCTTTAAAAACATTAAAACCCACGGAAGACACCACAGGGACATGAATAGGCCCTCTAAAAAGCGAACCCATTGTCCGGGGCAACAAAAGGCATTGTCCGTCACAATGCCATATGTCTTTCCTATGCGGAGAGAGGATCCCCGTGAAAGGACTGGGACGGTGGTATCAAATACACACAGTTAACACTCCACACGTCAAACTCCTAGTCATTGGATCCAATGGATAAATCACTAAATCACGCCACAATGGCAGTGGAGCCCGTTCATTCACACAGGCCACATGAAAAGGTGAGCCAGAGAAAGAGAGTAGTCTGACTGCCAGTGTTCAGAGCAGCCGAGACAAAGGCCTCTGAAACAGCTCTGCCTCAGGACTAAACCATACGACACTGGCACACAGGAAATCACCCAAATTGTCCATTGTCTGAGACAACATCAAATCCTTCTCTCTCTCTCTCACACAGTCAGTCACACACACACACACACACACACACACACACACACACACACACACACACACACACACACACACACACACACACACACACACACACACACACACACACACACACACACACACACACACACACACACACACACACACACACACACACACACAGAACTGGGGAGAGAGGCACGAGAGAGTGTGGGGGATGGGACAGGTGAAGGGGAGAAAGTGGAGAAGAGAGAGCTGAGCTAGACTAGTCTACAGGAGACGGCATGTTCACATGAGGGCTGAAATCAATTCTCAATATTTTGACCGAATACCTCGATATCGATACCGGGGCCGAATTCTGATATCATATTGTTATGATAAATAAATAAATAAATAAATAGCAGATCTAAAATGTGCAATCTTGGACGAGGCTGAGACGGATTGCATATAAATGGTGTTTATATTGCACTTTCCTTCAAAAGGCTTTACAAATGTATGTATTTAAAATGAATCCATTCACACACCAGGGAGGAAGGAGCAAACTATGCAAGACACCAACCTGCTCATGGGGAGCAGTTTGGGCTTAGGGGTTACGTTTCTTTCTCAAGGACACTTTCAACACAGCAAGGAAGAGCTGGGGATCTAACCGGGAACCTGATGTCCTTTATCTGCCACCCCTACTGAATACTGATTATTCTTTCTTTTTTTTTACTGATTATACAATATTATCCCCATATGTATGTCAAGCATAATTTGCAAAGCAAACAACTACACGACACATGCTTGAGGATTCATTTTCCTATTGTACACTTACACTCTATAATTCTCATATTGACTTGACTTTCATTGGGAAAGTATAAAAGACTTTTGATATTGATTTAGGGGGACTATTTTAGGGAGACTATTTTAGCTCATGTCGCTAAAAACGAAAAAGATGCCCCTCCTGCCGTGCACGTGCACTAGATGGTCCCCATGCTGTATGCCAACATCACCAAACTGAAAAGTAAAATTTGCAAAGCAAACATTTACAAGAAGAGACACAGCTTGAGGATTCATTTTCCTATTGTACACTAATACCACTGGAATTCTCATGTTGACTCACGTGGAAAGTAAACCGAAGCTTTTCATATTGATTTAGGGAGACATTGAAGAACATTTCACATCGCTTATGTGATGTTTTCATTGCATTATTGTACTGCAGGTCCATAAGGCTGCAGTGCTATGAGAAATACAGACACACAGTCACACACAGACATCAGGATTGGAAACTCAACTGAAAAGTCAACTGTTTTTATTTCTAAAGTTCTGACTGATAATCTGTGTGTACAGTGTGTGCGCATCGCATGTGTGTCCATATCCTCACCTCCACTTCTTTTCATGGTGGTGTTTGCACAGGTGAGCCACCCAGCCAGTCAGTATGTATCTGGACCTACACATATTATTATAATTATATTATTATTATATTATATTATTATTACATTAGGTGAGCCACCCAGCCAGTCAGTATGTATCTGGACCTACACAGATTATCCAACAGTAAAATGAAAAAATATATGAATAAAAACAGTCCCCTCTGTGGGGTCATACTTCATTGCTCTATGCCCCCTCGTAACCCTTAACCTGACTCCGCCAGCTGGTGGCAGCAGTGAGTTACTCCTCCTGCTCCCATCTGGTCTCTCTCGGGCAGAGACGATGTACAGTACTCCGAACAAAATCTGATCGGAGCGATATACGGCCGCTAGAGGCGGGATCAACGCAAGACTGGTGACGTATTGTAGCTGTGCGCACATGTAAACACAAGCTAACAAGACTGCTTCCGGTTCATCGTTTCGGCTTAAGAGAGACCAGATCAAGGTTGGAGGAGGGAACTTGTGAACTCAATACTGCCGCAATCTGGTGGAGTTAGGTTACGTAACCCTGGCCTCCACCTCCGTTCACTTCTCATACGACATCTCTCATTTTATATACTGTACTCTTGTCTTGAGTGCTCACCCTGAGTGTATACAAAGTAAACGTGTAATGAAATGGACCCACGGTTTACACACTGAGGATTTGACTGTGAGCAGGGACCTATTTTCACGAGTGCCGTACCCCTTATCCCTAAACTTCTTTGCCTTTTTTTTTTTTTAACATTTTTAAATTGTTCAAATAGCAGATCTAGGGAGAGATGGGGAGTGACATGCGGCAAAGGCTGTCGAGCTCAGGAGTCGAACCCACGGCACGCTGTGCCCAGACGGTTCTGCTAACTAACTGTCCGGGCCCAATTTGATCTATTCAAAATGTTTCTCAAAATACGGTAGTAAAAATAAAATAAAAGAAAGAAAAGAAAGAAAAAAAGGTCAAAGAAGTTTAGGGATAAGGCGTAAAGCACTGGCGAACACAAGGCCAGTACATCTCCTTTCTAAATTTATTTAAGAATCAACTGGTACTATGTTGAAAGGTAGCTGTAGCTGCTGTAACACCTGCGCTGAGGTAAACCATCCAACATGTGAGAATCTTCTGCAAAACCTTCACCCTTTCAAGTCTTTGTTCCCCTTTGTAAGCACAGCAGAATCACAGTCAATTAAGGGTAAAAACTAACCCAGGTCCTTTACTGTGTGCCAAAAGTATGCAGCAGAAATGAGAACGGTGAGGTGAGAAAGAAAGGCTATAGGGGTGTGTGTGTGTGTGTGTGTGTGTGTGTGTGTGTGTGTGTGTGTGTGTGTGTGTGTGTGTGTGTGTGTCCTCAAGGGGTTAGACATTAGACACAGTTGGACATTTTGGCAACAATATAGTTCAGGAGCTAACATTATTAAATGTTGTTAAAATGTTGACTAATCCTTTGGGTAAACACATAAAAGGTGTTAGTGCTGCGTGTTACTGCCATGTCAATAACTACATGCGTCATTAAAACATGTGAACAAATATTAGACAAGAGCAGAACATCCATTTTGCCCTGGGCCATAACCCCCTCAAGGACCCCCTGGGGGTCAACAGACCATACTTTCAGAACCACTGGTTCATGGTATCCATAGTCACACAGTGGAAGTAGGGTTATGATCCATCTACACCTCTATATCTATAGGCCCGTACGGCTCTATAGTGTTGGACCACTAACTTTGGCAACCGCTTCGATCATTCTTGGCTTGGATTCAACTCGTAACTGGAACTCGACTGAAGGAATATGACACCTGTAAGCACTGTTGCGGCGCAAAGCACTGACTTACTGTAGATGACTTACTGTAGATGCTACGTTGGTATAATCATCACAAGATGATTTGGACACATTATATTAACTCTGAGAGTTTACAAATCTAAGGGTTCATTTGGTTACATGATTAAGTGTTTTACAAATGGATGCATTTACACTGAGGATTTGACTAGTTTACTGGTCTCAACCCTCCATATGCATTGAAAGAGAAACGAGAGATATTCTTAAACCAGTGGTTCGCAAACTTTTTCATGCCAAGGACCCTGAAATTGACACTAATTATCCCGCGGACCCCCCATTTGAAAAGATATGCCATAAGAGAAGAGTTTTACGGCTCTAGCAGTGATTCTCGACCCGTTTAATTTTAAGGACCCCCAGTTTGACATGCATTAGTCTACGGACCCCCCATTTAATGGCATTTCTATCTCCCCAATCTATATTGTAAAATCAATGTTAATTTAACTCTGAGAGTGTACAAAATGGATCCAAATGGAACCGCTAGGGTCCATTTGGTTCCATTTGTAAACTCACAGAGTAACAGACCCATAAGGGTCCATTTGGTTCCATTTGTAAACTCACAGAGTAACAGATCCATAAGGGTCCATTTGGTTCCATTTGTAAACTCACAGAGTAACAGACCCATAAGGGTCCATTTGGTTCCATTTGTAAACTCACAGAGTAACAGATCCATAAGGGTCCATTTGGTTCCATTTGTAAACTCACAGAGTAACAGATCCATAAGGGTCCATTTGGTTCCATTTGTAAACTCACAGAGTAACAGACCCATAAGGGTCCATTTGGTTCCATTTGTAAACTCACAGAGTAACAGACCCATAAGGGTCCATTTGGTTCCATTTGTAAACTCACAGAGTAACAGATCCATAAGGGTCCATTTGGTTCCAAACTATCATTTAGCTGGGGACCCCCTGGAACTCCGTTACGGACCCCTGGGGGTCGCCGGACGACACTTTGGGAACCACTGCTTTAAACCAAGACGTTGTCTTTATGTTATAACAAGTCATACAAAGTCCCACTTAAAGCGATAAATTAGCAACACCACGTTGACCGTGTGTGTTTGCCGGAGTACCTACAGCAACACCAGTCAGGTGCCGAGTCCAGTCCTGCATTGTGCTGCTGTTTGACCAGAGTGTAAAGCATGAAATCCAGCACGCCCGTTATTAACTCTCCATAATCTCAAAAACAACAGCAACGTGTGCTGGACTCTTCCCCTTTGGCAAACGGTCACCTCGGTTTCTGGCTTGCGGCATGGATTAGCTGTGGTCAATTAGAAGAATTAACATCCAATTAACAAAGTATAAACCATGCGTGACTTAGGTCAGGTGGCTCAGTGGGAGATTTGATTTTATACGTGGTTTGCTTACCTAGTTATGTCTTGACAACTGTCTCCGTCTATGAATGTGTGTGTGTGTGTGTGTGTGTGTGTGTGTGTGTGTGTGTGTGTGTGTGTGTGTGTGTGTGTGTGTTCGTTCGTTCGTGCATGCGTCAGTTCATGTGTATGTGTATGTAGGGGGGGTAGCAATCATGGCAAGTGGCCACCCCATTTTTTTAGAAGTGTTATAGTATCACATATCAATTGTAACAATGAGGCCTAAAGGAACCACTACAGAGAGTCAGCAGGAGGGAGGGCTTGATATCTACCGTTCGTAATTTAGACGAGATCACTGACAATCACAAAAAGCACTGATCAAACGACAGCCATATTGAATCATTACACAATGACAAAACAAAGAGGCTGGAGAAAGATTAGTCATCAGTGCAAACAAGCATGCTGCTAGACAGAGCGTAGTGGAGAAAATTGAGAAATCTCTTGGGTCAACTTTAAGGTACTTTGTTCTGACTTTGTTTGCACTGCAACGAAACCCATGCATTGGCACCGCGACAGACTAACACCGGCACATGTACTTTAGTCAACATTGAAACATTGAAATATCACATCCTACTTTGACGCATATTTACTTTCCTGTAACTGTAAGCCACAGGATTAAACATTCTCATTCAGTAATATCCATCAGTAGCATTGTGCACTTGTCAAATCGAAAGACACCAACGGACCATGTCAAATCGTCAAACAACGTTCAATAAATTAGGTCATGGTTGATAGCATAGCATATAAACTCAGTGGCCCTGTGGTTGGAGTGTCCGCCCTGAGACTGGGTTCGATCCCTGGACGGGTCATACCAAAGACTGTAAAAATGGGACCCAGTGCCTTCCTGCTTGGCACTCAGCATCAAGGGTTGGATTGGGGTATATGTCCCTGTGACATACTAGCGTCATGTCAAGGGGATGTACTTGTACATGAAGCTGCCTCACACTAAGGAAACGGGAGCCTCAGCCTCAGGGCTTGGCAAGGCTTACCTATGATAGCATATATACTACAGTATCTACTGTAGCTGTACTGAATATCACAGTATTTTTCTATCTACAATGACCTTCATCCATGGCGACCCAGTAGGTTGTGGGCTCCAGACACTCACTGACACTAATTCAATGGTTTAGGCAAGAGTGAATTACTATTTCAATTTGACACCATGGTAATCTGTTGTCATCTGTTGTTGTACAACATTGGACTGTGTGTCTGTGTATATGTCCATCCAAATCTCCTCCTCGCATACTCTTTACACTGTCAGTGTCAAGTTTACAGTCACGGTCTGTTTAACAGGTGGGAAAGTGACACAGGTTCTACAAATACCCAGAACAGTGAACACACGGAGGTATATGAACACAGGTCGTGTCTGAGATGGCTTGTCTAGCCTAAGACCTGCAGGGTGTGCTTAGTTTGCGATGCCTGAACAGTAGAGGACAAGAATAGATGGATGGATCCTACACACAACCTGACAAAACACAGTAAAGAAGAGTTTGCAGCCATGGAGATGGTTCAGTGGGGAGAGTGCAACGGTGGCTTGGGAATCTGAAGGTTCTCGGTTCGATCCCCGGACCCTGGCTCACCTTGGGTTAGTGGCCAGGTATCCTTGACACAACTGCTGAATGTGCCATGCATTCCATTTATCTTTCCTCTAAAAGTGTACAGTTTGGGACAATCAGCATGTCTCTTCTCTGATTTGCAAGTAGAAGGGCATGTTGATTGCTGAATACACACCATAGACTGTAAAAAGATACACACGCATGGCATGCACACACACTATGTGCACGCGCGCACCAACCTCCCCTCTTTCGACACTCCCCCTCTTTCCTCCCCTTCATTATCTTGGGTTTTCATCTCCTTTCAAGATATGTGGGATCCTGTGGCAAACCCCCCTCCCCACAAGTCTCTCATTCTATTACACGCACGCACGCACACTCGCGCACGCACACACACACACACACACACACGTCTACCTTGCCGAACAGGCTCATGAGCAACATTGATCAAGCCAATGTCCTCCCCAAACCCGTTTCTCCCCACGATACCCTAGCGTGTGACACACACACACACACACACACACACACACACACACACACACACACACACAGAGCAATGTTCTCCCCTGGGGGCCTGGCTGAGATGAAAGGAGAAGTGTTGAAGGGGACAGGACAGAAGGAGAGATGAAATAGATGAGATGACCCCCCACAACCTCCTCCTAACCATACCCCCCCCTCCCCCTCCCCCCATTCCCTCACCCACTCACCAATTGGTCTCTCTCTCTCTCTCTCTCTCTTCCGTTAGGAGGACTGCTTCTTCTCACTACAAAGACAAAAAGTTAACATTAACATTGTCCTCCCCAAAAAACAATGTTCCTTGTTCACATTATTATTTACTAAGGGACAGGTTTTGTCAGTTTTGTCAGTTTAATCACTTGAACACTCAAGGACCTGAGTTGAACTTGCAACTGTACTTGGGACCCCCCCCCCCCCCTCTACACCAGCCAAACTGCACAAGCTCACAACGTGTCGCTGTCACAATGTTCAACCCAGAATAGACATAGACTTTGATGAATTGAACAAGGTGGACCCATTCATCTTATTTCACATCAAAGTTGATAGACGTTAGTAAGTGATTATTCAGTCAGTTCTTCATTTATTCATGAATATATTAAAACATATATAAAAACTGGATACTATGGGTTAGACTTACTTAGACTAACCCTTACACAGACTTTTAAAACAGGTATGAATTTATTTAACTATATTTATAACACTAATTAAGTGTCAGGAGAATTAAGGACGTGTCAGGACTCAGGAGGAACTGGTTTGATGCAAGCAAAACTAAAATAACATTGTTTTATCGAAACATGTTTAATATAACTGTAATTTCTGCTTTAAGACACTTCCTATGAATTTACAGTCTCACTTGACATGCCATGCTATTTCCACAATCAACACTGCCACCCTGTGGACACATCTCCTTACTGCAGGTTTAAAGAATGCATAATATACACGAACCATGTTATCTAGAATAAAGTAATCTAATCACATCTGCACATTAAATAGACAGATATTATACTGTATACAGGACTTTACATGAATAATGACGCGTTATATTTGAACTACTATAGCTGAGTAACACATACAAAAGCCAAAATAAAACAGCAAGGATTCAAATTATCCGAATCTGAAGCGACCTGAAGCGGGTGAATTTCAAAGCCAATACCTACCATATATAGAGGATATGCGTATGCATAAAGTGAATGGAAACGTGAGTTTAACGTCGTTTAATGCAAATCAGATAAGACTTTTCTGTTTGGAATCTTTGGGTGTACGGGCTGTCAAGGCCAAAAAATAGTTATTGTTGTAATTTGTTGTTGTTGCTACCATGCCGCCGCCACCCGCATAACTTCCGGGTATGATGATGATGTCACGCGAAGTCGCGCAAATAGCTACCAGTCCTGGCCTACCGTATATTATATAGGCCTATTATAGTGAATAAACTTAAGGAAAAATACTTAGTTTAATCAATGGCCAAAGGTCTTCCTGACTGGGAATATTTGTCAAGTGCGCTGTAAACCAGGACATAATTTATGCCTGTTTTCTTTGTGTGTGTGTTTTGTTTTTTTTACAGATTCTAACTGCCATGTCCATTATCTTTCTTACATGACAACGTCAACTACTGTTAACATGGGTCTCACCTTTGACAGCAGGTGTTTCAGACTTTCAGTTAAGTCTGTGTCCTCAATCGCGTTTAACCTTGCGTGTGTCTTTCTGTGCAGGAGTCAAGTTCTTGAGCTTAGTCCAGTTACCCTGGGCTGGGTAAACATAGTACCTTTCCTTTCCTTTTTTCGCTCTCCAACACAACAATGAACTGTAGGTGTAAACTGATTGAATCATCATTACATCCTTATCTATCACAGCCCTTTCTCACAACAAGGCGGGCCAATTAATTATGGCTTAGTTCATTGGCTTTGGCTCCCTCCGTGATTGACTACACTATCAATTCTGCAATAGTAGCAGGCCAGTAGTAAACCATATTGTACAAACAGTGTAAAGGAAAGTAAACAAAAACACAGGCCTTGATTACTATAATCCATCTATTTCAAAACATGTCATCAATAACCAGATTTAAAAAATTACACAAAATAAAGAATGTTCTCGATTGATTGATTTAATACTTTATTCAATACAAGGTCTGCTAAGAGGAATTAAACACATGCAAGAAAGCATCAAACCATGACATGTTAATGCACACTATAAATTAAAGGCATATTATCAATAATAATGAATATCAAATATTGTCGATATCAATTTAATTAGAAACTATATATGCACTACCAAATAAAACCACAATATCAATCATTCTATTATCTACACACTGTCTGTCTGTCTGTCTGTCTATTTAATTATTTATCTATCTAGCCTATAATAACAATGTAATTAAAAGAACATTATGCATTAATAAATAATCACAAGCAATACAAAATAGTAATTAATAACCTGACACAAACCAGTTCCTTCAGATCAAGACGGAGCAGCCACTAATCAGTACAAGAAGATCAATATATTAATTCGATAGGCTTCCATTGGACATTAGAAATTCTATTGTGATATCATCATCAGCAGCAGCAGCAGCACATTTCTAAATGCTCAACGTTTCATCGCCATTCTCATCGTCTTCATGAATTGGAAAGAGTCTCTCTGACACCGGCAAATCTGTGACGTTAAAATACAGTTTAAATTGAAGTTGAAGTTGGTGAGAGTGTTGCGACCCAGGAGCACAGGAGTAGAGGATACAATCTCCCATCTCGTCCCAGACTGTGAAGGTCAGGTTGGCCAGATGTTTCGCCTCATCTATCAGCTCTCCTGAGACCGGCTGTGGTACCTTCAGGGGGAGCTGTACTCTGTCCACAGTGGCCTTGTAGTTCTCCAGGAATGAGACGTGGTTGTAAGAGTGCAGGTGGTCCTCGGCGGCCCTGATTGCATCCGAGAGGGCCGCCATCTCTCTGCTCAGCCACTCAATCCTCTCCTTTGTCTTTTGACTCTTCCATTCCTCTTCCTCCCTCAGAGCGGCAATCCGGGCCTCCTCTTCCTTGTGTAGGAACTCGTGAAGCCTCTTAAACTGTTCCTTAATCTGCCTCTCCATGTCCCGTACATGAACCTTGATGTGATTTTGTCTTTGGTTGTAATTGGCTTTAACGTCATCAAAGATCCTCTGTTTCTTCTTTAAAGCCTTCAGTGATTCCTGGAGTTGCTGTTCGCAATGGTGCCTCACTTCGTCAATGAGCATTTCGTTCTTTCGTTCTTCTTCTGAATGGCATGAATGCCTGAGCTTCTCCCTGTGAGCAGTGAGCTTCTCCCCGTCCCTGTGAGCAGTGAGCTTCTCCCCGTCAGCAGTGAGCTTCTCACCGTGAGCAGTGTGCTTCTCACCGTGAGCAGTGAGCTTCTCACCGTGAGCAGTGTGCTTCTCACTGTGAGCAGTGAGCTTCTCACTGTGAGCAGTGTGCTTCTCCCCGTGAGCAGTGAGCTTCTCCCTGTGAGCAGTGTGCTTCTCACCGTGAGCAGTGTGCTTCTCCCCGTGAGCAGTGAGCTTCTCACTGTGAGCAGTGAGCTTCTCACCGTGAGCAGTGAGCTTCTCACCGTGAGCAGTGAGCTTCTCCCTGTGAGCAGCGTGCCGGAGCGAGAACACTGTTAGGAGCTCCGAGTTCAAGGCCTTCTGACGTTTCTCCTCCAAGACCTTGTCACACATGTTCTTCACTATCAAGTTCGTATGAGGCCTTTCCTTTGAGGATATTTTATAACAAACAGGACAGTCCTTTGTTTGCCTTTGCGTCCACCATTTCTTCAGGCAGGCATGGCAGAAGCCGTGGCTGCACGACAGTAGAACTGGATGTTGAAAGATGCTACAGCATATGGGACAGGTGAGATCCTCTTCCAGACCAGGCAAGCTAGAAGCCATTATTTTCTGTCAGTCACACTATCGGCTCTGAAATGTTCACTGAGGCTGTTATGGCAGGATTCAGGAATACTACAAGAGGAAACAACACAATAACAGTATGAGTTCAGTAGCAATAATATTAGTAGTACTAGTAATTGGGCTGGACTGGCACATAAAAATGGTCCTGGAATCTTTGGCCCAGACTGGCCCACCCACAACAAAAGGTCAGACACCATCCTTGTAGTACCCTTACAGTATGTGTACAGTACTCAATCGCTCTTGACTGACTCCCTGATGATCAAAAATCTCCAAATGTATGTGGAAATAGCACATGTAATCTTGCCAGGACCCCCGATTGCAACACAGTAATTCACACACTGGTCAGAATAGCTAACAGTAAAGTTCTAAGATCCTCAGTCTTCAGTTGAGAAAAACACAACTTTAATATTTCATGGCATGCAGTATCCAGATAGCAATATAGCCTACAAAATGATAACTGCTAGTTTGCAGCAAGAAAGCCAATAGTGTGAGGTTCACCACCTATATTTGGCAATAAGTTGAGATAAAAGAAAAAGACCATACCTCTAAAATGATAGTTGTTTTTGTCAATTTGTCGTCTCTGTGACTGGAGTCCTGGATCCTGTGAGCAGTTGAGCACGTTGTGGATGTAGCCGGAGGCTTTCTGAAGTACTTCTGATTTGGAGACCTGCATTTTCGCCCTATATGAACTGGGGTGACCAATGAGATTTCAGGCCCAATGCCACCCATTAAAATTACTATTGTCAGGGGGAGACAGAGAGAGAAAGGTCACAGGTGTGAACGATGATTGATTGAGTCAAAAAGCACCATTATATTATTAATCTACAAAAAAAGATGAAAGAGAGATGATCATGATCGAGGCATGATTGACGATTCAATTAGAAATGATTAAATGACAGATTCAGATGATCAGAGTATGATCTACTATAGTTTGTAGATCGGCTATTTTCACTACTTCTTAAACATTTGTTTTCTAATTTATGGAATTTCTTAGATTTTCATTTCATTTATTCAATACATTACTAGAAAAAACAATTGAATTTGGTATTAATTCATGACAAACTTTAGCTTTTTTGGGAATGTTTTTTTCAAGGTCCACGACCCACATTGCGCTGATATATACTTGGGAGTGGAAAAGGCTATTAATTATGGCCGCCAGAGCACCTTCAACAACACGGACAACGAAGCACTCAAGTGAGGGCATCCTGAGAGAGGGAGGGTAAATAATGATCACGTTATCTTCAGTCTATCAATGATTTAATCTCACCGTACTATCTATCAGTCTCCTCTGTAGTAGCTCACTCTTCTCTGCAACTCCGTCAGTTTTAGTGTCCGTGTCCAAGCAGGCCACAACTTTTCAGCAGTGGTGGAAAGTACTTGATGTATTTTGTACTTTACTTGAGTTTTTAAATCCCATTTCCAATACTTTTATTCCACTACAACTTGAAAATAGCCGATCTACTTGTAGAGCGGCTATTTTCAAAAGATGTTTACACATTTGAAAACGTGTGTAATGGGACATTCTGTATAACGAGTAGTTTTTGTTACTTCAAGTACATTTTGATACCAATACTTTTATTACTATTATTTAAAATTCAGCACTTTTACTTGTAACGGCCGGAGTACTTCTACATTGCAGTATTGATACTTTTACTTAAGTAACAAATGTGAGTATACATTTTCCACCACAGAATGAAAGCAGATAGGTTGCTCCTCAGTCCTGTGTTTAATCTTTTATGTGGGTATTTCGGAGTGGAACATTATATCATTCGCAGGCCATCTAGGGTTATTGAAACTGACAGCAAGAACAACAAGCGGGAGCCGTACGCGTGCGACGTCTGTGAGGCATGTTGAATCTCTGGAGGACGTCGTTGCAGCAGACACAGCGTGGGCCCTCATCATCGCATCACCATCGCAGCATAAGGTCATGCTCTTATACCCTTCGTTGGATCAGAATTGCCCCGGGCTGAAAATAGTCCGTCTACAAGTTCACAATGCATCAAAAGAAGCATGTTAAATTAAGCCTTCAGTCTCAATCAACTTTACTCAAGTATTCTACATGCCTGCATGCTGGATATAAAAAAAGTCATATGAAATGGATGTAAGATATTGCAAAATCATATCTTTTTCTCATTTCTTTTTTTGCGAGGAGAATTAATCTAAGGGATGTGGAATAACAGAAAGGAGTATGCATATAAATCTAGTGTTTATCCATTTGTCATAGTATTAACTATTAAATCCAAATGGATCAACCCAAATGAACATCACTCACTTGAATATGACTCACATAGTTAGCTTGCCGGTTCATTATTAACCTACTTACCGGTAAACTCAACACCATCCTGGTCTCATCTGGTATGGAGAGACCGTCGACTGATACTATTTATAATGCATATCCTGTTGGATTCAAACTGAATCGTTGGAGAATGACAGCTATAGTCAGACAGAGAACAACACCTGCAGAGATTTGTAGATAACTTTAGCCCTGTTGCTATGGGGAGCTTTCCATTGTCTCAGTGCCCACACAGTGGATGACAGTAATCTTGTAATGCACAAATAATACACAGGCACACCCTTGCCTCGGTGTGTGTGTGTGTGTGTGTGTGTGTGTGTGTGTGTGTGTGTGTGTGTGTGTGTGTGTACCTTTCTAGGCTATTTGTGTGTCATGCACACACTTGCACTTAACACCTGCACTTTTGCTTGTTATTAAAAATGCATTATCACTCTAAATCTACATGATGCCATTCTCCAATCTTCTGTTTGGCATTCATGGATATAAAGGCAATTTATCACAAGCAGCAATTATGTTATATATCTTTCCTCTGTCTGTGACTTCTTAAGAGAGGGAAACAAAAGGAAACATTAAGTATTGAAGATTTAAATTCCTGCAGCTGCCCTGAGCCTACCTGAACTTGATGAAAAGAAGGTTAGGGTCCTTAGGGATCTACTGAAGTAGGCCTATGACACTTCTGCGGACGTAGAATACGCACATGGACAGGCTGGGTGCTGGGCTAAAGAAACTTCAGTAGATATCAGGTCATGTGATCTTCATCAGGTCATGTGATCTTCATCAGGTCATGTGACATGACCTGAATTCTCAATAAATAAGTCTTTCTTGTACCCAAGAAATATCTACAGATAATCAACTTCTCCCAGAATCAAAAGGAGGTTATTTAAAAAAATTCCCTCTCTGTATGTTGACACTGCACACCGCCGTTATTAGCAAGGTTGAACCACCTGGTTCAGTATCTTCGCCTCCAATGTGGACTATTAAATATAATTTGTTCTGCTTTAATTAAAGGCAGAAAGATATCTTTAAAGAACCAAAAGAGTCATACAGAACAGAAGTACAATAATAAAACAAGGAACGGTTTTGGACATACAAGGTTTCCACCCGGCAGTGGAGACACACTGTTGGTATAGAGCCTGACTGAACTGTGAGTATCACTGTCTCTAAGGCAGGGTTAATTGATGAGCCAAATGGCCTTAATGACACTTAACAAGCTTGGGGGGGCTCTTCAGTTCATTGGTTCAATTTCCGTCCTCGTTCACTGGGCGCCTCGCCGATAGATTTTCTGGTACCTCTGGCACCCAACCTGCCGAGAAACAATTGGCCTAGCGCACGCACGGATGCACGCATGCACACACACACACACACACACACACACACACACACACACACACACACACACACACACACACACACACACACACACAAACACACACACACACACATCCATCTGGTCGAACTGGCTAACATCCTTCCCTCCACTTGTCTCTTCCACCTCTCCACTCTTCAACGACCCCTCTGGAACCAAACCCCTAGTTAGTTGTTGATGGAATCAATGTGTGTGTGTGTGTGTGTGTGTGTGTGTGTGTGTGTGTGTGTGTGTGTGTGTGTGTGTGTGTGTGTGTGTGTGTGCGCATGTGCGTGCACGCACGTGCACGCGTGTGCTAGCATCTGTGCTTGTGAGCATACGTGTATCATGCATAACCACATGCACACACATAAATATGCAATGACCAGGGTTTGTGTGTGTGCGCGTGTGTGTGTGTGTGTGTGTGTGTGTGTGTGTGTGTGTGTGTGTGTTTGCACGCGCACACACACAGGGAATAGGTGTGAGTTCAGCGAGGGCCTATTGATCTGTGTGTGCTGGTGTTTGTCTGGGTGTGTGTCTGTGCCAGACAGTGTGCCTGTGTGTGTGTGTGTGTGTGTGTGTGTGTGTGTGTGTGTGTGTGTGTGTGTGTGTGTGTGTGTGTGCGTGCGTGCGTGCCAGTGCTAGTGTGCCCATGGGTGTGTGTGTGTGTGCGTGCATGTCTTGGTAAACTGCTGATAATGACAATATCACACTGTGTAGAGCCCCTGTCTGTTTGACCTCTGCAAGGACATTTCTATAGATTTGTCATCTCTAAGATCTATACAGCCAACACACTCACACACACAAACAAGTGCACGTGCACACACAGGCATGCACGCACGCACGTGTATGGCTCATCGTGCTGTCTGGAATGTTTATTTCTGAGGTAAATGGAGGCGATGCAGAATAAAACAACGCGGAAATTCTGTTACAAAATGTGCCCCTTAATTCATCAGTAATAACAATCAGGGGGGTCTCCACCATGTGTAGGCGTTTGGCAGGGAATTAGCCCCCCAAAATATGCCGGTGAACAAACTAATAAACACAAATGAGCTAGTAAATGAAATTCAAACCAAACTGCTCGTTTCTTTTTTTACAGACCCACTGTCGTCCATCCAAGGAGCCCTGGGGTCTCCAACACCGCACACTTCTTTAAATACTCGTCTAAATGTCTAACATGAGTATGTGCGCCCCCACACAGTCTGCCAGACACAATTCCACGTTGACAAATTCCACAGCAGTCGTCTTGTTCCAGAATGCTCAACGACAGAGCTCCATTACACTCTTCTAAGTGTCTGGAGGTTTTTACACGCCTGCTGTGGTCTCTCTCCATTTCATTCAACACAACTTTATTAGCATCTGACAACACTTACATGGAGCGCCGGGCGAATGGTGTGTATAGTAAATCGTATAGTACCTTGGCCTGAGTTTAAAGGCATGTACAGATGCTTGAATGTGAGGCTTGGACGCAGATCTGAGTGCCATGAAGCAGA
The DNA here is from genome assembly GCF_963924005.1 of Protomyctophum bolini. NCBI lineage: Eukaryota > Metazoa > Chordata > Actinopteri > Myctophiformes > Myctophidae > Protomyctophum > Protomyctophum bolini. Next base: position 1,854,996 of record NC_137873.1, on the reverse strand, counting down.
GGGTGGGGCGGATTGTTAGTAATTGTAGCTAATTACTGTTACAGGCTGCTGTGCCGAATGAGCTCTGATGGCTGGCAAGGGCTCAGTTCAATAACAGCGTTTAACAAGAGAAACAGGGACAGGCAACGGCAATACACGCGCGCGCACACACACACACACACACACACACACACACACACACACACACACACACACACACACACACACACACACACACACACACTCACACACACACACACACACACACACACACACACACACACACACACACACACACACTTTCTGCCTGCTGCTGACACCATCTGCTGAACTGCTGATTACAAGTGCCATTCCAGCAGTAGAAGGGATTAGGGTGGTTTATGGTGGGTGACGAATTTGTAAAAAGTCTTGTTTTTTGGCAATCGGCAATAGTGTTATACATCAGTTTCCTTAATAGGGCAGATTTGATTAGAATTTTTTACAACACTCTAATACGTCCTTAAAAAAAAGCAATCTCTGTCAACCGCCATCTGTGCACGGTAATTTGACATTTATGATTGTTGTTAGTTTAGTTATAGAAGGTCGAGTCCATCATTGGTTCATGCAGTACAGAGCGTAATAGAAAGTTGAGATGGACAGCTCTCAAGTTCCCATGCTACATAATTGCTAATTTCTTTCCGGCCTGTGCCTGAACACCTCATACAGTAGGTATTTTTGCAGCGCTATGAGCTTGTAGATCTGCTATTTTTCACACATAACATAATGCCAACACCAAAAGGGGTTCCTGCCCAAAATGACGCTGTATTAAGTAGGCCAGTGATACTCAACCTCAGGCCCGCGGGCCACATCAGGCCCGCGGAACCATTATGACTGGCCCACCAATGAAAATCTAAAAGAAAATCTGGAAAATGAAATAAAAATAAATAAATCTGAATGAAGTTATCTTTAATTACATTATTATAAGTAATACTATTAGAGTTGTACTATTACTCGAACGAAACGAAATGGAAATTGCGGAAATTGTAATTGCGGAAATTGCGGAAATGGTGGAAATGGAAATTGCGGAAATTGCGGAAATGGAAATTGCGGAAATTGCGGAAATGGTAATTGCGGAAATGGTGGAAATGGAAATTGCGGAAATGGAAATTGCGGAAATTGCGGAAATTGAAATTGCGGAAATTGCGGAAATTGTAATTGCGGAAATTGCTCTTCACTTATAGCTATCTATTTTCAGGTAGATTGTTTTATTTTACTCAGTCAGCCATATCACTACTCATTTTTTTTCATGAAAAAGGTCATAGCTGGGTAATCTATTTTCAGGCAAATTGTGTTTATTGTATTTTATTTTACTCAGCCATAACAATTTATTTTCTGTTAACCAACTTGCTGGCTGGCAGGCAGGCAGACAGCTACTCATAGACAGGCAGACAGACAGACAGCTACTCATGGAGAATTGGACAGGCAGGCAGTCAGACAGCTACTCATAGACAGGCAGACAGACAGCTACTCATGGAGAATTGGACAGGCAGGCAGACAGCTACTCATGGACAATTGGACAGGCAGGAAGGCAGACAGCTACTCATAGACAGACAGACAGCTACTCATGGACAATTGGACAGGCAGGAAGGCAGACAGCTACTCATAGACAGACAGACAGCTACTCATAGACAATTGGGCAGGCAGGCAGACAGCTACTCATAGACAGACAGACAGCTACTCATGGACAATTGGACAGGCAGGAAGGCAGACAGCTACTCATAGACAGGCAGACAGACAGCTACTCATGGACAATTAGGCAGGCAGGCAGACAGCTACTCATAGACAGGCAGACAGACAGCTACTCATGGACAATTAGGCAGGCAGGCAGACAGCTACTCAGACAGGCAGACAGACAGCTACTCATGGACAATTGGACAGGCAGGCAGGCAGACAGACAGCTACTCATAGACAGGCAGGCAGACAGCTACTCATAGACAGGCAGACAGTAAGACAGCTACTCATTGACAGACAGACAAATAACTACTCATGGACAGACAGACAGACAGACAGACAGACAGACAGGCAGGCAGGCAGGCAAAGAGCTACTCATGTTATGTTATGTTATTATAACAGCTACTCATGTTATGTGCAATAATTTGTGCAGTTATGGAAACAGCTCTTTGTGTTTATGCAAGAAAATGTAACACATTTATTTATTTACATATTGTGTGCATGCACATTGTACTTTGATACATTTTGCGAAAATAAAGCAATTGAAAGAGAGAAGTTATCAAGTATCATTAATGTCGTAATTTTATCTACTGGCCCCTGGCCCCTTGCCATTTTTGTAATGTGGCCCACAGGTAAATCTATTTGAGTATCCCTGAAGTAGGCCAATCATTTACGAAAAACACAAAACTTTAGAATATGGAGATAAGAGGTTTCTATACCCGACAGCGACGATGTCAGCTGGGGAAGCAGACATTTCAACTCTTGACACTTGGCACTGAAAGCTCTCCTCTCAAGCTTGCGGATGACACAAATCTGATCTGAAATAAATGGTGACAAATCTGCATAGACACAGGTGGTACAAATGGCTTCCCCTGGTGTGGCTTTCGGGAGAGCCAAAACCTGCCGTCCTTTAGAACTGCCATCTGCATGGACATTAAGTGCATGAGAAACCTTTGTCCACGATGTACAAGACTATCAAAGTAAAAAAGAAAACATTTACTTAACCCAGAATGTTAAACAGAAGGAAGAAGAATCTCCAGATGTTAGTTAAATAGAAATTAAGGCAACAGAGACAAGCAGACATCAGATTTACAATCATTTAATTAATGTCAAATGTAGTTTACAAACGGGAAGGACATGTACCATTTCCAAGAATATACAAGACACAAATTAGTTTGGACACAATCGACTTGTGCAACTTGTCATCTTTGGGGCAGGTTCAAATGTTTGTTACTGCAGGGAGGAATCACAATGTGTGAAGGGTGTACACGAGAGGTCTCAGACAGAGATTTTTGTTTTGTCTTTTGTTATCCATGATGACAGAACAACACAGGGAATTATTGCATCCTGTTTTGGCCTATCTTTACATGTTCCTAAATTATTCAACTAAAAGCAGAGGGAACACACCCGGAGGCATTTGAAACATTAAGCCTGATTTTTACGTCATCGTATGCTTAAAATAGATCCACAAGCTCTCGCGACACGATGAGATTGTAGATGTGCTATTCTCTGCTTGCGACACCGCCGGATGAAGAATGTCAAATCAATCGAAAAGACTAATCTAAACGACGAATCTGAACGATTCCTCCCGAAAAAGTTTAATAATTTGTAATGTACTTCGGTTTTGGCTGGCAGTTTGACAACCGCTTCCTAGAATCTTATTTCCCCTTCTCTTTTATAACAAAGTTTAAGCGACTTAAAGATGACAAAAGGAAAACCACTACTTGCACCAAGATGACAGAGTAAAACAAAGCAAAAATAAATATCCAGATCTTTTTGCATTAAGGCCATCTGTCTCTGTCTCTTCTTCTCGTCAGTGACTGTGGGAACATTTTGTCTGGAAAAAGTTTCCATTGTGGACCTTTTGCGAACAGGACCAGTCGTGGCGTTTGAGAAATTTTATTTTATTGATTTTCTTTTTTCTTCTTAATCATTTCTTACAACAATACAGACATCACAGAATACATAGTTTTACAAACACAAAGCCACACCACCACCTTGGTTGCTGCAGGGCAGAGGACAAGATCATGTGACCGAGGGAGGGGGTGGAGGAGGGCGAGACAACGCTTTTTGCAGTGTAGCAGGATCATTTTGAAAAGGAATTATTTTGAGACAGGTGAGTGTGTGTGTGTGTGTGGTGGGAGGGGGTTCAAACCGAAAATAAGAAGTATTTTCTGTCCAAGCTTCTTGTTATTCCTAACGGAAGAGATAAAGCAGGAGGTTAGCATTGCGCCAGAGTAAAAGAACAAACAAGACGGGCAGCAACGCAGTCTGATTAAATGGCCATTCAAGACCATTTGCTCAGAGCTCGTTTAAACCAAGAATAATAATTTCCATAATTTCATAAGGAAATTACAAACTTAAAAACAAAAATACCTCCTTGCTTTATTCTCAAATCTACAGCTTTTCAGGGCACACTGTAGTCCCACGAGGGAAAATAAATGAAAATGTACACCATCTAAACTTTGAACGTCTACTTTCGAGTAGTTTTTATTATTATTTCTTATGTTTCTTTTCTTATCCTGTACAGTGAAATACAACTTCAACCTCCGAAACATCAACATCTTGTTTTTAAAAAATACATAAGGCTCATTTCTTTCCAGCCATTTTTTTTCTCCAAACAATCGTTCCCTTCACCTTTCCCCGAAACTCAACCTAAAAACAGGACTTTGATATTGTATACTTTTGTCCGTGTGGTGTGTTGTGTGTGTGTGTGTACGCTTGTGTGTGTTTGTGTCACAGGTTATGTGAGCTCTATGTCATTTACACCCAACACTGTAAACATACATAGACTATATTACATGTGCTTGCACTGCATCTTGGGAGAAAAATTTGGTTGACTTCACTAGAACACCACAAAAAAAAGGAAGTTTTCAATTGAGGAGGAGGAGAAGGAGGAGGAGGAGTTGGGAGAAGGAGTATCAAACACCTTCAACGTGGTTGTTACGGTTGTCGTCGGGTTTGGTTGAAAGCTCAGTTTTAGACTACCGTAGGGTCCTTCTCTCTCAACCATGCATCCACACGGCAGCTTGAAGTTTAGCTGGGCTGCCTTGAACCACAGAGGACTTACTCTAGTCTCCGCCCCCCCCCCCCACCCCAAAAAACCCAAAAACAAAACAAAAAAACAACAACTTTCAAATCATTGGGAGAGAGCCGACTGCCCAGCACCACCGAAACGTCAAAGTGGAAAGAAGTCCTGTTTTGTTTTGGCCTGCGATGAGTTCTCTCAGGGAACCAGCTCCTGTTTTGGCCTGCGATGAGTTCTCTCAGGGAACCAGATGAGTTCTCTCAGGGAACCAGATGAGTTCTCTCAGGGAACCAGATGAGTTCTCTCAGGGAACCAGATGAGTTCTCTCAGGGAACCAGATGAGTTCTCTCAGGGAACCAGATGAGTTCTCTCAGGGAACCAGATGAGTTCTCTCAGGGAACCAGATGAGTTCTCTCAGGGAACCAGCTCCTCCTGCTGGTTGAAACTAACAAGAGGTTTCACACCTGTGTCACGAGCCGCCGTGAGGCCGCCGTGTGGAGGTCACAGTGGAGGAGGGCATGGCTGGCTGGCACGTTTGTCCTCGTTCATCTCATTAGTAAGAGCTCCGTCAACCTCATTGCAACAAATGTCTCAAGGCATCATGTACGGCTGGCATCCACCAACCACCAGAGCCCTCTATGTATTGTCCTTTTGAGGTTGAACGCTACCGACTACCGACAGAAGCGGTAACACATCTTCGATAGGCTGAATCAACAGAAGACGACCAAATTGGGACTGCAGGAAAATGTCATTCCCCCCCACCCCCCCCAATGACGCTTTAATTTATTTTGTGGGAGGGCGGTAGTCATGGAACTGATCAAGTCAGTGAGTCATCCATGATATTCAGTCGGCCAAAATCAGCCATTCAAAGCAGCCAGTTTCAACTCTCAGAGAGAGCCAGTGGAGCTCAGTTAAAGAGTCTCTCATCCGGATGCTCTTCAGAGGACAGCCGTATGGGACGGGACGGGGGGGAGAAAACCAAGAATGACGTCGACGGAATCAGGGTAGGAAACGGGGTGGAAGCGTTGGGGCACACGGGGGACGGGCGGGGGGAGGACCGGTAGAGATGGAGGAAGGGGAAGACGTCGTTCTTCACAAGTAGACGCGTCGCAGGTCTCCGGGCGAGGTGATGGTGTTGCACTGTGGACACAGCTTCTTGTTTCCCTGCATGGAGGAAACAATTAGAGACATTTATTATATACATATATATATATATAAGTATTAAAAAGCGCTTCGGGAAAAAAAACCTCTTGAAAAACCATTGGAACCTCAAACTGTCTGCTAAAGCAGCTAACTCCACCACCTCTCCCCTCTCATGCAATGAATTGACAATATACTGTACAAAGTCACAATACCAACTTTGATGAGGCAGTATTGCTTTGTTTTCAAAATCATACGGTTATATTATATATATTTCCTGAAAAATATATATTTTAGATGGTTTCTCCCCGACAGAGATATACAAATACTAGGTGACGTATTTCTAAAGATGGCTGCATCCATTTGGAGACAAGCCTAGTGTAAAGTGGCCACTGTCTTTAAAGGAGAATTCCATGCTAGAATGCTTTCTTACCTTTCTTTGTAGTTACGTCCACACCAAAGAGGTTTAGGTGTTTTTTGTGTGCAAAAGCTCCTTATTGGCTATTTCCCCTACCATAAGCCCTCAATGAATTGCATTGAATTGAACGGGGATATGGGGTGTTGTGCTAATTTGCTTATTTCCATCTAAATAAGTAGTAAACTGTGCCGCTTGGGATATTATTTACATTATGAAGAGAGGATATATACAAAATAATTATAATGTTGAGCAATGGAAATAAGCGAATTAGCACAACACCCCATAGCCCCATTCAATTCCCATTCAATTCAATGCAATTTATTTAGGGCTTATGGTAGGGGAAATAGCCAATAAGGAGCTTTTGCACAAAATAACACCTGGACCTCTTTGGTGGGGACGTAACGACTACAAATAAAGGTACAGTAAGAAAGCCTGCTAGCATGGAATTCTCCTTTAAAGCGCAAATCAATGCATTTAGAGATAGTAATGTCATGTGTGACATGTTTATCGACAGACCCTGGTCTGCCAAGTAGGGGGACCCTCTCTGTGGTATGTGGACACACACATGTCAGTCCACTGTCATGTATGTGGAAGGAGTGGAACTATGTGTAAACGTGAGGGGGGGAGGAGGGGATGTGTTCAACTCAGGCTCTACATCCCCGAGATGGACACACGCACACACACACACAAACACACGCACGTACGCACGCACGCACGCAAAAGAATGACCAAGTCACATAACTTGAGTTCCTGATAGCGTCCAGTCCAGCCAAGCCCATACATAGACTGCTGGGCAGTACATGCTTGTGGTGCATGTGTACATTAGCCACGTCAGTTGTGTCGAGCCCTTCTGACCCCAAAAAGAAGGCTGTACATATATTTCGCTGTAAGCCAGTGTTTTCCAAGCAGTGACCCATTCTTGGGTCACAGACCTATTTTAAGTAAATATCCCATTATGTTCCTACATTTTGAACATTCCCCACTTCAGCTACGAGACCAAACTTACAAATATTATGGAACCCTATATAAATGCAAATAGCCAATCAAAAGGCTCACAAGGTGTCACGGTATAATGTTTACATTAAATTATATTGGAAATGTTTCAATTTTTAGGAGGGTGGCGGTTTAAATATGAAATTCAATAAGACATATTTCAGGACACTTACTGTGCTTGCTTTGGTGCATGTGCACGTTATGTGTGTATGGTGTGCATGCACTGTGTGTGTGTGTGTGTGTGTGTGTGTGTGTGTGTGTGTCTGTGCCAGTTGCCTGGGCCTATTAAAGCAGTTAGGAGCAGGGCTGACGTTAACTAGATTCACAGGCATTTACTTTGATCAGCCAAGCCCTGGCTGTTTTATAGATGCCTCCAAGCTATGGCTTTAATGCCCCGTGCAAACGCACACACCTCTATATGGAGATAAGAAGCAGAAAGCTCTTATGTCCATACTTTTATTGTAAATTAATGCCCTACTTTAAGTTGTTCATACTACAGCGTCAAACAAAACTATTCAACCATCTCCAATTCATTTCTAGCATGGCTCCAGACTGAATCGCTAGCCACGCCCATTAAACAATCATATGTTGGGCGATTCAGGTGTGGTGACTCTATGGCAGCTTCGGTGCCGTTTCAACTCCATGACAACAACAAACAACAAACATTGGCTGCCCCCCACTGTGGTAACTTGCGACTGTATCGATCTGGCCATTAAATCGCCCTATGATAAATAGTTTATTTATTTAAAGTGTTTCTTTAAATGCTAGTAGTGCTCATTTACCCTCTTCGTTTGGTTAGCAACCGGGTTAGCCACATTGACAACAACGTCATCTGCTTTGCTACCATTTTGATTGGTTGGTGTGAACTAATGGCCGAAGAGTGCCGCGAGTGTCAGGCTAATAAATCTTTTGGAAAACATGCACGAAAACGAATTTCACCGACATATTTTCTTCTGTAAACCTGTGATTGTGTACTGTAGATTATACAATATGCTACTTTTGAATTAGAATCCTGAAAAGTAACAGTTTTGGTCATACTTGTATGAGGTTTCCACCTGAATATATTAGACTAATAACCAGTGATACTGCATGGCACTGTGTGCCCGCCCCAGAGAAACGGCACAAGAAGAGTGTTTTTAATAACCAACTACTACGCTTGTGGGCACCGTACGGCAGTGAGGTGTGTGTTGTAGATGTGTAATGGTTAATTCTGGCAATGTTCTCATGGACTACATTGTAAACATCATACAGTAGCATATTATTAACCAATTATGCCCTCTTGAATGACGAATAGCCACAATAGTTGAACAAACAACCTCAGGATTCGGTTGAGAGTGGTTAAGCGGAGCTAAACTCTTAACATTAAGTAGATAATAAAAGTGACTGCTTCAGTAAGTTTAGAAGTACAGTATTTCTCCTGTAGTCAGTCTTATGTTTGGCTTTTTAATCTGTTTATCAGTTTCCTCCCAAGAGTGCAAACCAGAATGAAATTAGACTCATTCATTATTGAAATGCACTGTGTGTTTGGCTACTGGCTACAACATTAAAATTCTCTGTTGGGGAATGCAATATTTAAATGCACAGTTGGGGAATATTAACAGCATTATTTTCCATATTATCCTTTTGATAAACTACTGTACTAGCTAGTTAGCTTAATAGGCTACTGTGGTCAACATGAAAAATGTCCAGAAGTGGGAAGTATTTGTTTGACCCATGGGAAAAATGTACAGTACCAAAACAGAGCTACAACAGTTTCACATTAACTGGTTCATGGCCAAGGACGTGTTTTTTTACGTGCTATCTAGGGCTGACCTTCGATTCCGTATTTGATGATCGATTCAAAATCGATTCCCGCGTTTCGAACGTCGACGCTTCGAAACGTCAACGGGGGGGGGGGGGGGGGGGGGGGGGGGCGCGCGCGCGAGCAGTGACTCTTTGGCTTAAACAACGATATAGCGGAGAGAAAGGCATGCTTGTATTGGTCTCATTTATTTTAAACAATAAGCAACAACTGTAGCAGGCTTGCAGCCTTCATGAAAGCAGTGACGCACAAATAATTTGGCTTAATAAAACATCCGACCGTAACAAGTCAACTGCCTGAAACAGGCATTACCTCTCCATCAAATAAAAATATATATAATCCAAACTCCTCTGTCAATTGTAAACGAACGGTAACATGAATGAACTTTTCAAGCCTGACACTTGTCAGAAATAAAATCAACCACGGTTGATTTGATTGATCATAAAGTTAATGTGACTGTGAGTGTGCGTATGGGAAAATATATATAAACTTCACAGATTATAGATCACTTGGAATTATAACAATCTGAGTATTGCCTGAATAATGCCACTAGTGAAATCCCATTTTTTTATCGACATGCGATGCCGATGGAGAAATCCCACATAGTTAAATTTACCTCATAGTCATGCTGCATGCGCTGTTGGTCGATGAAGAATTATAATCCAAGGTTTGTCAATCATATTATGGTTTATGGTTGAAAGTAAACCATAATATTAAAGTAAACTCTAAGAAGAGATCTGCAGACTGCAGTGCAGAATGCATGCAGCTCCACTTGCTAATTGAGTTGACATTTGCGCAACTTCACTGCATTACAGTAATTAGTTATTTGCCAGCACCTGCTCCAATATAGGCCTAAATCAAACTTTATTTATATAGCACATTTAAAACAATAAAAGCTGACCAAAGTGCTGTAGGCCTGCAGGCTGAAACAAGTGGAGCATCGCATCACCATCGGCGCAAAAAAAAAAAGCATAATTAAAAGACAAAACACAGGCAAATAGTATATGCTACATTATTACAATAATACGATCAGGTGCAATTAAATGCCAAAGAGAAAAGGTGTTTTGGTCTGGGTCTGTAGGAGCAAAAAATATCAATTCTTCGGTGCACTGAGCGCACTCACCATGTGAATCCAAGCAGCGTAATGGCTCATCGATAAAAGTTGAGATTTTATAGTGGCATTATTCAGGCAATACTCAACAGATTGTTATAATTCCAAGTGATCTATAATCTGTGAAGTTTATATTTTCATTTTCGTGTAAGTAATGTTTTTATATGACTTATCAAACAAGGTAGCCTATATTTAATGTCCACTGAGCTGTGGTGCATGCGCTTGCCTTCCTTGTTAACACGGGGAAAGAGGAGGCGTTGCGAGGTGCTGCGAGGCGCAAGCATGGCTCGCGGACCAAATGGGGCCGTCTCGCGGACCAAAAGCGGACGCTTTTTTTTAAATGACTATTCGATTCAAAATTTAAAAATCGATTCCCGTGCGTATCGATTGAACGTCGATTAATCGATTTTTTTGGGTCAGCCCTAGTGCTATCAACAAATCCCTCAAGGCCAAGGACGTTGTGGACGTGGTAGACAATAATTCCTAAAAAAATTATCATTTTTTTCCGATTTTTTTGCATTTTATTTTTTATTTTTATGTAATCTACTAAAAACCGGCCGAAATCCGCGCGATCGTGCACTATCGTGCACGCGCGCCGTCTCTATGTGAATCGCGGCAAAAAATCGGACATTTTGAGATCTTCTGGGCCTTTTTTGAGCTTAATTTGAGTAAAATAAGAAAGAGCTAATGCTAGTTTAGCAATGCGGAAGAGTCAGGGTATCTTCTGAGATGTCAAACTTTCACTTGTTGTTTACACCCTTGAACAGGAAGTGATGTCAAGAGATTTTACTCTAACGGCATTTTCAGCATAATGGTGCGTTCCCGCCATCTGGTGGCAGTTTTGGGTGTTACAGTTAAACTGCCGGATTATATATATATAATTTATTTAGACCGCTGTTTTTTCTTTTTGCATGAAAATGACGAATTAAGAAATGGGGCATTGGCCAGCATTGGCCAGCTTTGGCGACTTTTTGAATGGCAATCGAAAAATGTGAGATATGACCACAATGGCATGAAATATCTCATTTTCAAGCTCCATGTCTCTACTTCACAATGAAAGAAAAATTATGACTCTAGCATATTCCATTGTTTAGTAATAAGCATTTTAATACACCTTGGTTTTCAGTGAACAGTGAAACCAAGTTGTACTAAAATGCTTATAAGTCAACGAAGGAACATGCTAGAGTCATAATTCCTTTTTCATTGTGAAGTAGAGACATGCAGCTTGAAAATGAGATATTTCATGCCATTGTGGTCATATCTCACATTTTTCTATTGTCATTCAAAAAGTCGCCAAATCTGGCCTAAGCCACAAAAAGATGTGATTTAAGGCTGGGAATAAGAGGGTTAAGTGGAAGGGGGAAAAGTGCACGGGGGGTGCCTTGCCAAAAATAAAAAAAAGAAGAGCATATACATATTTGTGTGTGTGTGTGTGTGTGTCGTACCAGAGTCCTGAGCCAGCATTCTTCACAATGGACGTGCCAACACTGGATGGAGGTGAGAGGCATTGTGTAAGAGTCCTGAGAGAGAGAGAGAGAGAGAGAGTGAGAGAGAGACAGACAGACAGAGGGACAGAGAGAGAGAGAGAGAGAGAGAGAGAGAGAAAGCACAAACAAAGGTTAACACATTAGGTTCAGTGGAGACACACACGCCTGGACACACATTAAACACAATCATTCCACATCAACAACGCGTCAACGTCCCGACTTCACAACCAAAGCACCAAACGACATGAACGACACGACGGCCAGCAGCCACCGACGGCGCCACTGAGCAAGGCAGCGAGAGATAGAGACACAGAGGGAGATATCAAACCGGCGACAACCTGTTGGATATACAGTACAGTACAGTACGTACACACACGCACCACAGACACAACGAGATGACGCCACAGGCAGGGCAATGGGGGCAGGCCAGGCACATCGAGGAGGAGGGAGGAGGAGGGAGGGGGGTTGGAACGAAGGAAAGATGGGGTGGGGTTGGTGAACAATCATGTGCAGCTGCTACATCACATGGTCAGGGGTCTCTCTCTCTTCTGGTCACACAGACAGAGAGAGAGAGAGAGAGCGGGCGGGCGGGCGAGCTGCGACGGGGCGAGGGATGGAGCCATGGAGAGGGAGTGCCGTGCCTTTCTTACCCTCCGTAGGGGTTGTGGGAGGAGCCTCTTTATGCCGCTGCTGTAGCCGCCAATCACAACGCCCCTATACAGACAGTACAGACCGAGGGGGAGGGACTTAGGCTGCAGCCGCCTCTCTCCTCCAACGGCCTCGCTGTTGGCCGATGGCGGCGGCCGGGCCCCGCCCCCGGCGGGCCACGACACCCCAAGGAGGCTCTTGTTGTGGCTCTCAGCGGCAGCGCCTGATAGGCTGGCAGGCTTCCTCTGCGGAAGGGGGGGGGGGGAGGGAGAGTAGGGGAGAAGGGGGGAGGAGGGGGGAGGCGAAAGGTGGCAGCTAATCACAGATGCAGGCTTTTCCTGGCGCATGTGAACACACACACACACACAAGCTGAATTTACGTATGTTCCAAAATGCACATGTCCAGAATGTGTGCACACACACACACACACACACACACACACACACACACACGTGTGAGTGTGTGCATGCACGGCTAGCAAACACAGACGTGCAAATTCCCGGTGCGCAAACACGAATGGACGACCCAACATGCACTCAAAACATGACCTACACTGACAAAGGTTCCATTGACACACAGGCGCACGCACACACAAACAAAAAGATGAGTGACAACTTTACTTTACTGATCTACGCTCTATTTTTTTACCGGGGAATTTTGTGAATAAAAAGGCGCTAGAGTGCCAAGCAGATGGGGCAGATTTTACTCATGCTCCGCCTTCCATTTCCCCGCAAAACCGGGAGGTGAAATCTTCCATTACTACCTTCCACTAAGTCTGATCTCTCTTTAGAAGCCTTGATATTCCAAACGAGATGCATCATGAAGTCAGACATTAGGACAGAACATCGCCGTTCTCATCAACACCACGGGCCGTTGATTTAGAGACAATATCAACTTTTGTTGGCCGGCATAAACCAGGAAGTGAATGCACAGCTAAACAGCTCCGGGACGGACGAGCAAGGCGTTGCCTCACGGCCAATGTAAAAAAAAAAAAAGCATTTTAGCGATCGTGTTTTATATAAATAAAAGGGTTTGAAGCACCCCGCGGTTTGATTTGAGAGGACGTGTCGCGTGTACACATCCTTACAACACACCTTCAAGACCCTGCCATTGTTCACTATGTGGCTCTGTTTTCCTTTGTCTCCTTTTCAAACTGCTGTGACTTCCTTACTGTCACCACAGCTTTCGGAAAGCATGGAATTAATGAGATGATACTGATAAATACTGATATGCATGTATGACTAACTATGTACATTACAATACAGGGAACATGTGTGCGTTTTCGCTTCCTCGAGTGTCCAGTAGGTGGAGGTAGAGGTCCACTGATAAGACTGGAGCACACGGTGGGGAGTTTGTCTCAGGACAACATGAGCCTATTTAACAAAAGGCAGCCCAACAATCTTCTACCACTAAAGGAAATTAAAACTACAGCCTGGCCTCCGAGGATACTTGAGTGATGTTTAAGGAAAGCTGCACACCAACACTCATAATCAGTTCCTCTCCTTTCAGCCAGCGCTTTTATCTACACCAATTATACCCTGGATATACTTACAGTTACAGCTTCATACACTAAAGCCCAACGGCGCACAAAGTGGGGCTACAGTACAAATGATACAAATGGAAGCAAATGGACCCCCGTTTCATTTGCAAACTCTCTTTAAGTTATCATCAGGGTCCTTGAAATTAAAACGTTTGAGAAACACTGCATGGATCCACAGCTGGTTCAAATAAACATGCATTATCCACATATACAGTAACAGCCTCGTACACTAAACTAAAGCCACACCTGGTTTTAATCAGGTTATCGACAGTTACCTGCTGTCTATAGTCTGCTCACGAATTTGCTTCCCATTTTGCATGGTTTTCACTAAATATACACATTTCAACTCATTTATACACCCAACAAACTCACACTCTGTACTCTACTGCACGTAACGACCCCCCCCCCCCCCCCCTGGTTAACTAGAATGACCCCACCCATTGCAGTGCTGTCAGAGGACGGTACCAGCCAGAGATGAGCGGTGACAAGGGAATGACAGACAGAGACAGATGGAATGTGGTAGCGTGTGTGTGTGTGTGTGGTTGGTGTACAAGCTTATGTAGTTGTGTGGTCTTGTGTATGTGTGTGCGTGGCGTGCATGTGTGGTTAGTGTATATGCTTGTGCAGTTTGTGTGCGTGAGCTATAGTGTGTGTGTGTGCGTGTGTGTGTGTGTGCGTGTGTGTGTGCGCGCGCGTGTGTGTGTGTGTGAGAGAGAGAGAGAGAGAGAGAGAGAGAGATGAGGGACAGTGACAGATGAGCGCAGCAGAGCAGGGTGTCCACGGGGCAGTGAGTGATCGATCGGCATGCCTTGCCCTCCGTGTCACCTCGGGCTCCCAACAACCTTTAGGAAGCGCAGGCGTCGGTAATTACCCCGTTCCTCTCACACACACACACACACACACACACACACACACACACACACACACACACACACACACACACACACACACACACACACACACACACACACACACACACACACACACACACACACACACACACACACACACACACACACACACACACACACACACACACACACACACACACACACACACACACACACACACACACACACACACACACACACACACACACACACACACACACACACACACACACACCGCTATCTTCCATCTCCAAGGATTAGAACATGGTTGTGTTTGTTAATCAGTGGTTTTCAACCCTTTTTATATCAAGGTTCCATTCTTTATTGGGCTTTGAAGCCACGGACCACCATTTGATGACATTTAGCCTCTCAGACCCTAAACTCGGAACATGCTGTACTCGTCATTGGATAGGATGTTGTCCACAGTTCCATGCTGTATTGATGTTGGTACCATGAAGAGAGATAACAGACGAAACGTCGATCAACATGACAATTCTTTTTAAAATCAAGTGTGTAGTAGTAGTAGTAGTGCGAGTGTAAAATGAAACTCAGGTCCATTTGGTTTCATTTTACACTCTCAAGGGTTAAAGAAAGATGTATGAGGGTCCATTTGGTTACCAACTCTGCATCGTTTAGCTGGGGACCACCTGGAACCCCCCCCCCAAGGACCACTGGTTGAACGCCACTGCACTAAACGAAGGGACAATGTGTCCGACTCAAAGAAAGAGATTGGAGGTTGGAGGAGGTAAGACGACCACATCTTAAGCACCCGACGAATCTGAAATATTCATGCACAATCCATCGCTCAAGCTGCGATGTCATCAATAATGACCATATGACCATTCCGTTTATTGATCGGCGGGAGCCAATCAATTGTCAATACAAGCCGGGAGCTCCGGCCGTCGGCGCGGGGGGGCCACCGCTTCACACATGCTAATACTTTGTCATTATATTTTCAACGTTAAATGATAATGGCAATGCATTCAACACACAACTAAAGCCATTACAATGACCACTGTGCCGTTATTGTCCTATAATATCTTTTTTTAGTGCGTCTGCCGCTGTGGTGGGTTTGGTTTTATTCGGTCGGGGGAAACAACTCAATGATACAACGAACGCACACGGTGGCTTTCCTCCCTGACGGACAACACGACAAGGTGACAGGGACTGCCATGCAACACGCACACAATGACACCATCACTGCCACCACTGACAGACTGATAAGGCCACACACACACACACACACACACACACACACACACACACACACACACGCACACACACCAACTAAGGGCGGCACAATAGAGCTTTAGTCACGGACTGACATGCACATCATTTATTTCTTCACATATGAGAGAAGTAAAATAAAAATGGAAAATAAAAAAAACCCGACCACAAAAACAAGAGCACTTGGCCTTTATTACGGATCAATTAATGCTTGTGTGACCAACTGACCATGACCAGCTCTGGAAACAAATGAATGTTTAGATTAATGATGAGACTTGAGGCTTTCAGATAGGGAACAAGGAGACATTTGACCGCATCAACATGGCAGGGTTTCCTGCAGACCTTCAGTGCCACACCATGGCCTACCATCTCTGGCACCATGCCCAGACAAGCCAAGAAAGAAATATTTAATATTATACTACAGGCTAATTGGTTGAAATAAGCTCTCAAGCTGGTGCTGAAACGGGCATGAGAGCACACCCCAGACGTTAATTGAAAAGATTTGAGAACGGATTAATCAAAAATAAAAATAAACACCAGGATAGTGTTTTAAAAACCCCCAGGATAGTGTTTTTAACACTGCAAAGTGGACATTCCTGCTCTTAACCCATATAGAAGAGAGGAGCCAGAGCTTAAAATGACTGTTGGGAGATACAGTACATGGTCAATGATAATGCTCCAGGCATTCACTTTGAATGCCGCTTGTGGCCCACCTGGTCCACGTAATCTAAAAACAATAAGCGATGATCTAGTGTATTAATTTGAGAAGATGACCGGAATTCATGGAACACCCGGAGATTTACTGAAAGTCCTGAATACTGCTTTAGAACCATCACGTTTTCCCCAATGGGACCGACAAGTGCCCAGCGAGCAGGCAGACAGACACACAGACAGACACACAGAAAGACAGACACACAGACAGACAGACAGACACACAGACAGACACACAGACAGACAGACGGTCCGACACAATGTTTGTCTGGTCTAATTCTCACCATGCAGATGAGACACTTGTAGCGGTCCCCTCTCAGGATCTGTTTCTCCAACTCTCTGATCCGAGCCTTCAGCGCCTCCAGAGTGGTGGCCGTTGAGTCCTCTGTTACTCTGTCAGAGAGAGAGAGAGAGAGAGAGAGGGAAAGGTTAGTTTTGACGTTACAAGACATATTGATGGCTAAGGAGACAGTGTGTGGGAGTTGAGCAGCGGCTGTAAAATTCCACACGGCAGTCCTTTACAAGGTATGGATTCCACAAGATGGAGAGATCTAAAAGATATACGACTCACCCGGGTCCACGGGAGGAATTCTTTATCAGGGGATAGGATACAGAATATCAGAGGAAATGGTCAAAAAGAAGAACCTTAAGCGGAGGTCGTCCGATATGGATTTTTCAAGGCCAATCCCCGATTGCGATATTTAGGAGAGCACAGTGTGTAGAAACAGAGAGAACCAGACAGACAGCTTGAAATCAAACCCAACTCTTTTGTTTTTTTTAATAAAGATATATATATATATATATATATATATATATATATATATAACCGTCACGTTTACACATTTAGGTTGACGATTAGGTAATTGCCACACAAATATTTGCGATTAACGATTGAATTGTGATTTCTGCACTGAACATTGGAATGTCACAATTTGCATTTTAGGCTTCGTAATTACACGGAGGAGATATGACAACTAACTTAAAGAAAATCAAAGAAATCACTGACACATTGAATTAAAATAAAATCTTTGTGACAAGTGCATTTTGCAGATCTGCTATTTTTGGAAAAGTTTATGGAGATTTTTTAACATGGAAAAAGATTAGCGATTATTTCAAAATAATTGCAATTAGGAGATTATGTAATAATTTTGACAGGCCTGGAGATGATATGGTTCATATCTTGCCCGCGCGTGCGTGCGTGCGCACACACACAGCCATGTGTTGTAGTAATTAAGTGTATGCATGTTCGGTTATATTTCATTCCCAGTAGGTTCATTTTTTTTCGTTCTTTTATTACGGTGTGGTCCTTTGAGCTCAAGGCCACAGGTTCAATACTGTACAGTTACCATGCTGGACTTCAACTGAAACCCTGGCCTTGAGTGGTCCTGTGGTCCCACTGTGCTCACAAACCACACACACGCGCACACACACACACACACACACACGCACACACACACAACCAACTGGCATATAACACAGTCAACACGCACACAGACACGCACGCACGTCGTACACACATGCAGATCATGATGTGATTATGAGAGGTCACACCACCTCTATACTACGCATCCACAATTCCACATAACACTGAATTGTACACAAATGGATGTGTAACTTTGCTCTGATTTATAGCCATTAGTTTATTCCCCCCCCCCCCGACAGCCCTTTACTGTGCCGCGCCGTAGCTAGTGTTGTGCTGCTTCCGACACCGCCAGTACCTTTTGATTCATGCGGCCTCACAACTCAGCCGCCCGCCTTTCAGCTGTACTAGTTGGTTTTGTTGTATATATAAATATATTTTCAAAGCAGTACCACTTAAAACTTTCTTCAGCCCGTAAACCAAATCAGAAGTTTATCCTCATCCTGGGAGTCGGCACTCCCTGCAAAACGTATTAGTGTTTCTTGGTTAGGGACACCTCGAAAAACCAGGCCCTACGACCCGTTTTGTGGCCCAGCTCATGGTTTATGAAATCCAGTTCCAAGCTGTTACTCTTCCCGGAGATCCAGGGGGGGGCGTAGGGAGTTGTAAAATTGCGAGATAGTTTGGATGAAAAAGTCACAGCTCGATGGTTCTTTTGGTTCTTTATTCCCAGCATATTTATTTGCAAAACTGCATCCTCCCAAAAAAAAACAAGCCAGTGCAGCATATCTTAATACATTCTGGGCGGGAACCCCTTTTGGTGTTTTAAAGCGTTATGTTATACTTTAGCTATTGAAAAATAGCAGATCTACAAGCTCATAGCGCGCCACCGAGTGGCGCGCTACGAGCTTGTGTAGGTCTGATATTTTTGAAAAATCGTGAAAATATTTATTTCAGAAAACTGGAGGATTTAGAAGATTTATTTTTAATTTTTGAGGTCAGGCCTAAATGGATTAAATTCTAGATTACAAGCCCCGAAGACAGCTGTGGGTCAGTTTTCATGGCGGTCCACGTGAGAGTCGTGCCAGTGGGTTGTAATGAACCCGAGTCCCAGGGTGAGGGTAAATTCACTTAAGTCTGGCTCCACGGCTGAAAGAGTGCGAGAAGCCTTGTAAGCTGGCCCAGAGGACGAAACGCGTTCAAGAAAAGATAGAGGCGGAAAATTATTTAGGCTGCATTTTTTCATTTTAACCACTAAACAAGCCCTGTATACTTTATCGCACAGCAAATAGGGCTCCGCATTGGAATGCAATGTGCAAATTTTAGACCTGCTTTTTAAATTTTATTCTTATAAAATAGCAGAAATACTATTTTATAATAATACAATTGTTGTTTAACATTTGTGGGAGAAATGGTAATTCGGTGTACAAGAAATGTGGCACTAATCAGTCCAGTGGTTTGCAAAATGTGTCCAAAATGGGGGATAACAGGGTGAATGGCGATTAACTGTCCAATTCACTCTCTCCTCTCTACGACCCAGCCCTGGCCTCCCTCATCGCTCGTTCAGATGACCACGGGCACATAAAGACAGATTAGCATGTCTGTTTATAGCGCCCGGGAATTAACTAAGTTGTAAGAATGCGGTTTTCTATAAATCAGCCGTGCTAGATGAATATTCATTGCGGGAAGCAGAGACGGCGCACCCGAGAGGCAAAGCCGAGTAACGCCAATCTTTATAAGAGTCACAAGGTTTTCCTGTGGATCGGGGAGAGCCCCCGCGGCCTCTGGTGTCTTTGTGGCCGAGTGAGTGACAAGAGGGATTTATTGTAGCTTTTAAAAGAGAGAGAGACAGAGAGAGAGACTCAGACTTGTTTGAGGGACAACTCCCCAGTCCAGTTCAGGCCGGTCCAGTCCAACTTAAAGTCCTGCTGCATGGCCCTTTATAAGCTAGCAGGCTAATCAAGGCTAAATGGCTTTTTACAAGCCATGCGCTAATAAGAGGAGAGGTTAAAGCATGTTTATGACCATGGAATGGCAGAGTCAGGCTAGGAGAGAGACCAGGGCTTTATAGACAACCACATGCTAGTGCCCCCCCCCCCCCCCCCCCCTCCCTGGAGCCCCTGGTATCCCTCCCTGTGGTACACCATTATACACTCTTACTGTAAGTCTTAACATCTTCAGTGTTCATTTCACCCATTGAGGACTGAGACCAGATTCTACAAATGCCTTCGAAAAAATGAAATAACATGTTTCTATATCAGTGGTTCTCAAAGCTATCTTGTGTCAAGGGCCGCAAAAATGATATGTAATTGGCCACCGACCCCCCCCCCCCCCCCCCCCCCCAGAAGCAAAGATATGAGTTATAAACGCTCGCTGTGAAAGAATATATATTCAAAGATTCAAAAATAGCAGTTCTACGAGCTCGTAGCACGGCGAGCGTAGATCTGCTCATTTTCAACAGATACATTTTTAGATAATGTTTAAACAATTCAGGCCTTTAGCAGACGCTCTTAACCCAGAGCAACTTGCATTAAGCAATAACAAAAAGCATGGCATACATCACATATATAAAAAAAGTAGTTATCATGAAACATGCGTAAGCTAAGAACTTAACAGTGAAGTATCTATATAATGGAACTATATAAACTACTACAGTGGTTAAAAGCTGGCCCGGGGCGGCCTAGCGGTTGGGGCACCTAGGCTGCTAATCCAGCCTGACAGTGTGCCGTGGGTTCGACTCCCGATCCCAACGACCTTTGCTGCGTGTCACTCCACATCTTCCCCCCCCCCACCCCCCCATTCCCTGTCAGCTTACTGTAACTATCAAAAAATAAAGGAAGAAAAAGCCCCAATAATAATAAAGATTCCTGCGATCCCGGCCCTCAAGCTCACCAACACACACACACACAGCTTATCCTTCCCCTCCAGATCAATACCATAGATCAGCTAGCTATGGCGCTGGAAAATGACCACATCACCATAAACACAAACACACACACACTACTATTACGCGGTTACCGGGGAGCGAGCGGACGGACGGCCGTAATAAACATCAGCTGCCTCATCTCGCCGCGCTCCGCTCCGCCCCACCCCGGGTCCGCTCGTCGTCCCCGCCGTCGTCATCGCAATCGCTGCGGTCTGCGCGCATTGGGCCGTATTGATTTAGTTATGGCCACTTCATATGCTGTCGGACAGTGTTAAACACACATTTCTGCCCGCGCGCCACACATTAATCAGAAGCTGCTTAAGGAAAGAGGGAGGGAGGGGAGGGATGGAAACGACTCAGGAAGGACAGAGGAACGAGGAGTGACGAACAGAGGAATTAAAGTCAAGTAGAGTAGTAGTGATGAGTGCGAAAGGTGCAGGCGTGGACGGAACGAGGCATGGCGATAATGGGGAGCGAGAGATGAAGAGAACATAACCCATTAAGACCTGGAACGCATCTGCGTCGCCTCAGTCGCTTTTAAACCACTTTTGCAGCGTTATTTAAAACTTAAGCTGTTGAAAAATAGCAGATCTACAAGCTCGAGCTTTTTGAAAAATCGTAAAAAAATATTTTTTAAGTGAACATTTTTAACTCAAACAACATATTTTGAGATGGGGGTCTGCGGCCAAATACATCATTTTGGGGGGAACCTTGACATGAAAAGGTTTGAGAACCACTGACATAGAAACACAGGTTCTTCAGAAAACGGTTAGGAGTTTCTTGTAGGTCTTAATGGGATAAGGAAGGGGGGGTAAGGATGGACAGATGAAGAGGTAAAGAAAGATGAAGCGTACAGTGGGTCCCTGGGAGGCGCAGTGATGTATGGAGGAGGGCGAGGACAGGGCGAGGCCGTAAATCCAGTGTGAGATGGGGCCTTTGAGGATACAGAGCCGCGCTCTGTACATTTCTGCTAGCAGAGATGTCATCCGGTGCAGCGAACACAGAGAGAAGCCCCCCCGCTGGAAGGATCCCAAAGTTCAGAGGGTTGAAACAAGAAGGCAGAGAATATACTGGTGCTGAAACCATTAGGTCATTTCTTATGATGGCCGTGGTCGTTGGGACCATCACGCTCCCTATTATGTGCCAAGGATAGAAGTACATTTGGACAATCAAACACTTACACATAACACACACACACACACACACACACACACACACACACACACACACACACACACACACAGAGTCAACCACGTACATTGTTAAATGTTCAGTGATTGTGGCAGTAGATTGTGGTTAAAGTCCAAGATCTCCAACACTATTTAGAAATGATGGGAGGTAGTGACAGGCTGAGTACAGGCTGTCAGCACATACTATATCACTAGTGGCTGCTAAAGACGAACACGACAATATGACCATCCTCATAGTGAGAGCATTGTTTCAGACTGTGCCGGCAGGAAGAAGAAAAAAAAAGATCAGGAAGCTAAATCGTCTCGCTAATAGTTACCGCAGCGCTGATCTTTATAGTAGTGATTCTCTGAATCACGGCTCAGATTGAGCTGGATTGAACGACGCGCGACGTTAGCTCAATGCTAGATCGTCTAAATCGTTAGCGCGCGGTTAAAATATGGATGCTTCTGAAGACTCTTAAAGAGACGATGATCGCATCAGCTTATAGCCGATTATCGCCAACTGTTTTGGGAGGACCGGAAATGGTCTCGTTTTCCGAGTGAAATAAGAGTGCCGTCTATGGTGGCGATAACAGACAGTGCCGGGCTTTTCTTTTATATATTCTTTCACAGCAAACGTTTTAACTCAAATCTTTGCTTCTGGGGGATCCCTGGAACTACATATTTTGAGATAGGGGTCGGCGGCCAAATATATATATATATATATAATTGTGGGGCTCCTTGACTTGAAAAAGTTTGAGCACCACTGACAGAAAAAAAGTAGCGTTTTTCCAGAAAACCGTTACAGAATCGGCCTCGGGTCTCGGAGGGAAAGAGAAAGTAAGAATGGAGGACCCGTGGAAGAGATAGTGACATAACATATGGGGGGGGTAACTGATGGCAGATGGGGGGGGGGGGGGGGGGGGTAACTGATGGCAGGGGTTGAGCAAACGAGACAGAGGCAGAA
>NC_137873.1:1799390-1829390 GCF_963924005.1 Protomyctophum bolini | reverse complement strand
CCTCCCAACGGAAAGAGAGAAAGCCTGTGTGTGTGTGTGTGTGTGTGTGTGTGTGTGTGTGTGTGTGTGTGTGTGTGTGAGAGAGAGAGAGAGTGAATGTGTGTCTGTCTCTCTGTCAGTGTACGTGTGTGAACGACTGTATGCACGTCCTAAGCTACTAGCAACACGGCTAGCAGGACAAATTATGTTTACCTATATGCCATCAATCCATAACATCATAATATAATGAGAAATCTGCTGTAACATTCTACTGCGCTGTTTCTACACAATAAAATTATAATGTGGGATATTTCACTGTGACTGTGAGGGGGGGGGGGGGGGGGTGATGTAAGGGGAGGAGGGAGATGGAGGGGAGGAGGGAGATGGAGGGGAGGAGGGAGGTGGAGGAGAGGGGTGGAGTGAGTGAGGAAGAGAGTGATGAATATTTTCATTGGGTATAATAATAAGGGGGACCTTAGCTTGGACAAGGGAAATCACTTACGCCCAAAGAAGCAGGATGAGGGGCTAACAGGCCGACCCGAGGAACGCAGACCCCGACTCGCCCAGACAAGCTGTGTGTGTGTGTGTGTGTGTGTGTGTGTGTGTGTGTGTGTGTGTGTGTGTGTGGTAATAGCATGGGAGCAAAAGGACAGGGGAATATGCCAGACATGCAGAAGCAAGCAATCAACCAACCAACCAACCACCCCACACTTCCCTCCCCCTCCCACCCCCTCCTCCTCCTCTCGCTCACCCGTCCCTCTCTTTTCTACTCTCCGTCTCTCCCTCTCCTCACTGCAATGAGCTGACCCCTATTACCCATGCAGGGTGACACGTGTGTGTGTGTGTGTGTGTGTGTGTGTGTGTGTGTGTGTGATTGTTTTCTTGTGGCAGAATATGGATGAGGAGATGGAAATGAGGGAATTAAGGAGCACTGGCCTTTCACTCACACTCTCTCTCCCACACGCACGCACATATTCTAATCTATGGTGTGTGTGTGTGTGGAACCAAATGGACCATTTGGTTCCATTTGTACACTCTCAGAGTTACAGACCCATAAGGGTCCATTTGGCTCCAAACTATCATTTAGCCGGGGACCCCCTGGAGCTCCCTCAAGGACCCCTGGGGTCGGTACTTGTCGGTACTTTTGCAGGATCGCAAAAGTACCGTCAAGCTGGCCAAATGTACGCAGAACCGGGACGACCAGGAGTGGCGACGGAGGGTTCGTCCGAGGACGGACCCAGACTAGACTTTTCACTCAAATTTAGGGTATAATTAATGAATTACAAATGACAAATGTTCAGGCCAGGGGGTATACATACAGTACGTGCAATTTCTCCCCGGGCATACTGTATGTCCCGAAGAACAATTTTGAACAGTTTTGGTGAACATTCCAGATATTACCACTGGACTGGACTGGTGTCACTGCACCCACTAGGAGAAACCTTGCTGTAACGTGTGTGTGTGTGTGTGTGTGTGTGTGTGTGTGTGTGTGTGTGTGTGTGTGTGTCTATTAAAGATTCCAGGCGAGATCTGTGCTCAGACAGAACGGGACTGCAGAGAAGATCAATACCTGGAGAGACCCTCCCTGTCGTCTCTCTCTGACACACACACTCATGCACGTACACACACACACACACACACACACACACACACACGCATACACACTCGCGTGCGTGCAATGTTAGAAAAATGAGAATTTCACACAAAATGCATCATTTATGACCCTCCTAGAAGCGGCTCTCCCACAAGTGAGGAAACTCATCAGAAAGTCATGAAATTATGTGTGTGTGTGTGTGTGTGTGTGTGTGTGTGTGTGTGTGTGTATGCGTGTGAGAGAGAGTCTGGCTGCACACAGTATTTTGGATTCTGGTCGTGGATAGTCATTTTCGATCTCACTCTTTTTAGTACATCACTCTGTGTGTGTGTGTGTGTGTGTGCATGTGTGTACATATCACTGTGGGGTGTAAACCTCATACCGTAATTTTCAGGACATGGGATAAAAAGACTGTGTGCCAATTAAGTTGTAATTATCACAAGCTCTTGTTAAAAGAACAAAAATAGCCGGTCTATGCATTGCATCATCTCAGATGTTTCGGCAACCTTTAGGCAACACCAGTGTAGCATGACGAAGGCGGGCGTTCATTCACGAACAAAACAGTGGAAATATTGGACATACAAGGTTTCAGCCCAGCGATATGGTTGTGTGTGTGCGCGACGGTATCCGTGTGTAAACCTTACTTTTCAATCTCGCTGTTTTTACAGGTGCGCGGGGCGTTGCAGGACGAAGAGGAGGATGACGAAGGGGTGTTGGGGTCCGTCTTGCTGCACTCGCCGTTGCTGGTCGACGGCATCTCTGGAGGGACAAAGCACACACACCACTTGACAATGGGCTCTATGCACACACGCCATTTTGGACAGACTCAGGGTGCTGCTATTGAGCATAGTTCTCACTGGAAACACGCTGGCTACACCAGGGTCTCAAAGTGTCCTTGAGTCAGTTCCAAAATACCAAATGGCCCCTTTACGTACGGGTGTGTAACTCTGAGAGAAATGTTGTAGATTCTGTGTGCATATAGCCAATTACATTTATTATTTCTGGTTACTTTCTTTTCTTGGTAAAAGATTAAAAAAAAGAAATTTACAGCCACACGTCGCATTTAAAAACATCCGTTTTGGAAAAACCTTGCAGCTGTGATGCATGGCTGTTATTTCCAGGAAGCGACAAATTGCCGTGCAATCCATCTCTAAATTCAATTCAATCTGTGTTTGCTTTGGACTCGTCAGTTGGTTTGTCTTCGGTGTGTGTGTGGCTTTGTATTAAATGTGTGCATCAGTGCTTAAGATATTTTTTATTTTACAATCCTTACCGTCGTTGGACCATTTGGAGAACTCTGGTGTTATCCTGTTGGAAGGCATCCCACCACTGCAACACACACAGAAAGTGATATAACATGTCATATACAATGGTCCAACTGCTGCACCATTCTAGAAGCTTATAGTACATTTAACAGCAGATACAATTGACCAATGACCATACCACGTTATAGAAAAATACATTGAATTTATACAGCATTGTGTAACAAAATGCTATAATGACACTTTACACACATTATAATGATCGGCAGAACGATTGCCGACTTGTTTTATTTATGTACCGAGCCTCGACCTTTGAAGTGAATCTGTCAATATCCTAAAAACGTAAGCGACAATGATCCACAGAACAAGGCAGCCGTGTGTGTGTGTGTGTGTGTGTGTCTTGGTACAGACGTACTTGAGCACGGCCCCACGTAGCGCCTCCCTCTCCCGGGCCTCTCCCTGGTCCTCCCCGGCTCCGGAGCAGGGGATGATGTCGGCCTCCGTGTACTGGGCCTTGCCGTACTCCAGCGTGTCGTCTCCGTCCACGTCCAGGTCCGCGTCGCTGTCGCCGCCGCCGCCGCTCTCCTTGGGGTTGCACATGGCGAAGCCCGTTCCTGAGAGAGAGAGAGAGAGAGAGAGAGAGAGAGAGAGGGGGTGGGAGAGGAGAGTTTAACTCAGTGACTGACCGCCGCTCTCCTTGGGGTTGCACATGGCGAAGCCCGTTCCTGTGTGTGGCGAGAGAGAGAGAGAGAGAGAGAGAGGGAGGGGGTTGGGAGAGGAGAGTTTAACTCAGTGACTGACCGCCGCTCTCCTTGGGGTTGCACATGGCGAAGCCCGTTCCTGAGAGAGAGAGAGAGAGAGAGAGAGAGAGAGAGAGAGAGAGGGGGTGGGAGAGGAGAGTTTAACTCAGTGACTGACCGCCGCTCTCCTTGGGGTTGCACATGGCGAAGCCCGTTCCTGAGAGAGAGAGAGAGAGAGAGAGAGAGAGAGGGGGTGGGAGAGGAGAGTTTAACTCAGTGACTGACCGCCGCTCTCCTTGGGGTTGCACATGGCGAAGCCCGTTCCTGGTGTTAGGAGAGAGAGAGAGAGGGGTTGGGAGAGGAGAGTTTAACTCAGGGGACAGTAGACTCTCCTTGGGGTTGCACATGGCCAAGCCCGTTCCTGGTGTGGCGAGAGAGAGAGAGAGAGAGAGGGGTTGGAAGAGGAGAGTTTAACTCAGGGGACAGTAGCCTGCTGTCGGATACTGCTGCCACCAGACTCTTGTTCTATTTCGCTTGTAGAAGACCAATAGCTAAAGTATTTTATACTTTAGCTATTGGGAAAAATAGCAGATATATACAAACTCATAGCGCAGAGCTTGTAGATGTGCTATTTTTGTCTTTGAATATTTCACAGTGAATGTTTTTAACTCAAATATTTGCTTCTGGGGGGGGGGGGTCCCTGGAACAAGATATTTTCAAATGAGGGTCCACGGCCAAATACAGACAATTCCAGAGGTCCTTAAGTTTCAGGATAACTATAAGGATAAAGCCTGACTCTTTGTTTCAGCTGTACTTAATTGCACAGGCAGCTGTGTGTGTGTGTGTGTGTGTGTGTGTGTGTGCGTGTTGCCTCTCTCCCCTTTTCTGTACGCGTGTGAGGCTGTCTGTCCATCTGTCACTTAAGACATGTGGCTGTGCGCGTGTCCATCTGTCACTTGCGTCCTGTCCCCAAGGCACATGTGTATGTGGCTGGGCTGTCTATCCAACTGCAAGACAGTGTCTGTGTGTGTGTGCACGTGCGTGCATGCGTGTGTGCACACATGTGAACCAGTGACAGGTCCGACAGCCATCTTATTTACACCTGCCCCAATTCCTACATGCCCTCCACTGGACTAGAGTGGTCTGTCTGGACGTATGTGTGTGTGTGTGTGTGTGTGTGTGTGTGTGTCTCTGACACAGGCCTAGCCTCAGTCGCTAGACATCTTATTCAGGCACTCTACTGGTTTGCGGACTAGACTTCTAACGGCAGCAGCTCTCACCGCGTTGACGTTCTTGTGTCAATTCGCCAAAATTGGGACCTTTTTCTACTGGCGGATCTGCAAGGACTAAAAACAACCCCATCTCTAAAACTCTCCGTAATTCGTCCCTCAACCCACCGGAGAAGAAAGGAGGAGGAGGAGGAGAGAGAGAGACACACGTCGAGGAAGGAACAGAGAGACTAGTAACCACTGATGGACTAAAAGCTGTCGTGAAAAAGGGAGGGGTATAAAACGCGGCAGCGATGCCGAGCCCTTTTACAACTGGCCCATGGTTTTTATTGTTCAAATAAAAAGGACCTTTTAACTTTTATTTGGTCCCGGTGGCCGAGGGGGAACATATGGGAACAATGGCCGCCGCGCTGCGTAAATCTGACTTGGAACTTCTCGGGGTACAACGTAATGCATACACTCAGAAGGCATAGGTACTGATACAGTGCGTAAAAATTATGTCCTGTCCTCACATGTGGACATACAGTAAAACAGGGTTCACTCTGTCAGGATGAACATGAGGCTAAAGCCTGGATTTGTACTTGGTTGCGTGCCAGTGTCGCACACCAAAAATAGCAGATCTACAAGCTCACAACACGTCACAGTACAACAACATTGTGAGCTTGTAGATGTGCTATTTTAACGGCACACAACTTGACACAAGTAAGTAGTAATCACCCTTAAGGAACTGTATGGTCAGCTCATTGTTTGTGGATGTTGATCGTTTAGTCAAGTGGAAATGCACGACACACGCGGAAAAGTCCCAATTAACCCATTCTGACCGGGAACCCGTTTTGGTGTTAGCATCATGTTATGCTTTAGCTATTGAAAAACAGCAGATCTACAAGCTCATAGCGCGCCACCGAGTGGCGCGCTACGAGCTTGTAGGTCTGCTATTTTTGAAAAATCGAAGAACGACTGACATTTTTTAGAATCTGATCTCAGGTCAGAATGGGTTAATCAAACCAGTGTGTGTCCAGTGGAAACCTCGTATGAATCTGATCTCAGGTCAGAATGGGTTAAGAGGCCCACGAGAGACAGCCGTCTTTCCCAGAATGCACCGGGACAGCCCAGCCAGGCGAGAGCAGAGCGACACAGGTGTTAAGTTGTGAACGAACGACACAGGGCCTTTTCATCAATCTGAAGTGGACGAGTGACCAAAATGGATGGCCGAACGGGGTAGACGGATGACTCCTGACCACTAATGTGAGAGAGAACGAGCGAGCGAGCGAGAGAGAGAGAGGAATCATTGTTAATCTAATCAATTGATCAAGCTGTGGATGCTGTGGCTCGGTGGTCAGGGAGAGAAGGGGCTGGTGGGTGGGGGTCTCGGTTAGACCACTGGGAGGAGAGAGAAGGGTGGAGGATATATGGGTACAAATCTAGTTTTAAGATGTACTAGTTCTGGGTTTAGGGATTAAGGGAATTGAGAGAATGGGAAAAATCGTTTTCATACTTCCATGGCATGCATTTCATTTCATACTTGTGAGAAAAATGGACATTTTGAATATCAGAACAATGTTGTACAATATGTTCAAGTGAAAATGTGACAAAAAGGTTTTCCATTTGTTGTTTGCGGAATACGATCATTAGCGAATATGTTTGGCAAGGATTGAGTAGGTATATCTATTTTGATATATATTGGAATTCTACCCATTCTTTGTATAAACATGTGCTACCATGAATGATGAATAAATGCCTCATGTCTTATTTATTAGAAAGGGGTAAAACCTTACTTAACGGTAGGTACGGTAACTTGTCCTCACAGCCTGCCCTTGTTGTGAAACGGGACTACAGCGAGTACAAACACCCAGAGAAGACCCGTTTAACCCATTCTGACCTGAGATCAGATTCATACGAGGTTTCCACTGGACACACACTGGTCTGATGAACCCATTCTGACCTGAGATCAGATTCTAAAAATGTCAGTCGTTATTCGATTTTTCAAAAAATAGCAGACCTACAAGCTCGTAGCGCGCCACTCGGTGGCGCGCTATGAGCTTGTAGATCTGCTATTTTTCAATAGCTAAAGCATAACATGATGCTAACACCAAAATGAGTTCCCGGTCAGAATGGGTTAAACAGCTGTAAACCATTCCAACTCAAGACGACTGACATTTCCTTCATGGACAAATAAGTACGGCTTAACTCGGCACGCCTTGCACATAACCCGGCGGGTTCAGGTGGTGCACGCTATACCATACATGGCTGCTATCGGGTCATCGCACGGTCTTCACTTTGCCCGTCATGTGTAGGCAGTAATATATGTGGTGGTGGTGGTGTGTTCTTGGCTAACGTGCGTGTGCGTGTGTGTCAGTGTGTGAGCCATGCACACTCCCAGTGCTACTATCTGTCCCTCTAAGCAGTCTTGGCAGGCCAATCTAATCTGGCCATGGAAAGGTCAGCCTCACTATAACTGCCTTTCACTCACATTATGCACGCTGATGCACACTACCCCTCTTCCTCTCGCCGCTCCTTTACACTAGTTTCCCCCTCTCTCATACGCCTTTCCTTCCTTCTTCACTCCCGTTCTCTTAGCATATTCTTTATTTTATTTTTTTAGAGTTATGCTCTTAACCCATTTTGACCTGGGAACGATTCTATAAATGTCTTCTAAATCCTGACAGTTTTCTGAAAAGGTTATGTTTCTATCAGTCAGTCGTTCTTCTATTTTTCAAAAATAGCAGAGCTACAAACTCGTGGTGCGACACTCGGTGGCGCGCTATGTAGATCTGCTATTTTTCAATAGCTAAAGCATAACATAATGCTTACGCCAAAAGGGGTTCCCGTCCCGCCCAAAATGGGTTAATTGTAACTTTATTTCTATTTCGGATAATATTGTTTAATTATGCCGTCTGATGCTTTGATTGAATTATTGATTGATACTTGATTGAACGCCACCTGTGAGTGGCGTGTGTATTATAATGATTTGATTTTGGGGCGTGTTCTAAATGAAGAGCCTCACTTTGAGGGAGAAGGAGCTGTGCGAAGCAAGCCACGTGTGTCCGTCTACACATGTATTTACTTACACGTATTTACCCTCGTCGGGTGCCATTACAGTGCGGGTCTGCAGTTTTACGCTGTAACTCTGCTAACATAATTGTCCATTGTATTTTTTCCGTCTCCACTTCCTATCCCTACAGCGTCTCTAATCTGGCGCAAACAATCGCAGTAAATAGACATAGATCGAGCGTTGCCGGCAAAGACATTTGGTGCAGACGGAAAGTCAAGTGAGTGTGGACCTAGCATGGAGCCCTGGAGGACCCCCTGTCATCTAAGTACAGGCTTTAAGTGGAGAAACACTCTCGATCTCTGTTCTCCATTTTTTTCTTCCTACATGAATATAATCTCTTGACTCGTGTACCAACGACGTGCTCGGGGCACGCAAGCGGCCAAACTCCTAAATGGCATCGCCGCTTGCATCTCTCATTACCATAACCCCTCTTCAAGCGTGTCTGACTCTCGACATTGCCAGCTCGCTAACACGTGTTCCCGCGCGGCGTTGACATGTTTTCTCGGCACCGACTCTGCTGCTCCGTCACCGTCTAACAGCGGGAGGGCAGGATCAAAGGGAAGCTGTCGGGGAGCAGGCAGGGGATCGAACCAATAGGCTGACCTCGCCCGTGCGCCCGTTGCCGTAGCAATTATCGGTGTGCACGAGGGGGGGGGGGGGGGGGGGGGGGGGGGGTGGGGGGAGACAGGGAGGAGGGTCACAGGTCACTGTACTAGCGTTCTGTCGCTCACAGTTCAGAGAGAGAGAGAGAGAGAGAGAGAGAGAGAGAGGGGGGAGAACCAGGCAAAGAGACGGACTGAGAGCGAGAGAGATGGAGAAACGGGGGAGGGGAGGGGAGGGGGGGGGGGGGGGGGGAGACAAAGACGCGACTGGGACATGTTTGAAGTGCTGTTTACAAAGGAGGAGATTTCCTATCCCCCTGGGCCATCTTAACCAGCCATAATCCCTCTCGGTGCCTCTCTGAAGCTCTCTGCCCATTTATCCCCGTCCTGTTATCACCGCCAGAGATCTGTCCATCAGTGTGACAATCTGTCTCCGTCTGTCACATCGGCTCGCGCAGGCAGGCAGGCTGGGCAGATCAGTCGCGCTCACGACGGAGATGGGAGTCGGCCAGACACTATCTCCATATTTACAAACTTGTAAATTAATTCCCTAACTTGGATCCTACGACAGCGTTAAACAAAAGCATCAAAAGTAAAGATATGCAAGAACGAAACGCATCTCGAAGCGATGCCTTTTGAGCTTGTAGATCCGATTGCTTTTTGCGTTTTCAATTTCGAATCCTGAAAAGTAACAGTTTCGGACAAGAGGTTTCCACCCGACAGAGGCCATAATACCGTACTACAAACTCTAGTGAAATGCACACAGACACATTAAAATACAGCTGATCATTACACTTTAGACACTATAGACAGACAGAACCACCAAGCCAAGGAAAGGCAGACAGAGTGTGTTCTCAGTTTGGGGCTCAGTTGCTGCTGCTCGAGGCCTTCAAAGTGCCTGAGATACACGCAGCTCTCCCCTCGGCTCAGACACGCACGCACGTGTGCGCACACACACAGAGTTGAATCACAAACCGAGCTTGTTCGATCTCTCCCCAGCCAGCCAGCCAGCCTGACCCCAGCACACCCCCATTGAAAGGTTGCCTGGTCCCACTCTCTGCCTTTATTCCCGGCTGTCTCAAAGGGAAGGAGAAGGATGGTGGGCACAGAGGAATAGATCCCCCATTGGCCCACCTCAAGCATCTGACAATCCCTCCCTCCCCCCCTCCCCCCACCTCTCTCTCCAGGGCCTGGTGGATTTCAGCCGTTTGAACCACTGAGGAGCTTTCCAGACAAATCCGCCTTCTGAGTGTACCGCCGTGTGTGTGTGTGTGTGTGTGTGTGTGTGTGTGTGCATGTGTGCTTCTATTACTAATACTATACATGCGGAATCAAGTCTATAAGTGTAGAATAGGCATTGTGCGAGGACCGTTTTCTTAGTCCTGACAGATTTTCATTTTATTTAAATCTTTGGTTAAAAAGATTACCGGTAGTTTAGAGTTCATTTAGAATTAGGAAGCGTTTCCAAGGTTGGTTAGAGACACTTAGTGTTAGCAGCAATAAACATTTAGAGGTTAGATATAGGTGTTAGGAATTAAGACTTTTCCCCATTTTATATCCATAGCTCTTAGCTAACCTAGCTAGCTATGTCACGCACACGTTGTAGACATCATTAAGTCCTTATAAGTATGATAATACAAACGTGCGTGCTCGTGTGTCTGTCCGTGCGTGCGTGTATGTGTGCCAGTGCAATGCCTCTGTAGTGTGTGTGTGTGTGTGTGTGTGTGTGAGCTCCCTATCAGAGTATGGCAGAAGGGTTCCGTCTTCTCATTAGATGCCCAGGAACGAGGGATGAGACGGAGAGGAAGATATTCTGCTCTTTACCAGGGTGAGATTTCAACATCGATCCGTCTCTCTCTGGCTTTCAGCGGGTGACAGAGAGAGAGAGAGACATGGGAGCAGGTGAGTCTCTTTGTGTGTGTGTGTGTGTTTAACAGATCGAACTGGGAGAGGAGAGGTGGGACAGATGAAAGGAGAGGAGCCCAGAGAGTTGAAAAGAGCCTCTTAGAGAAGAGAAGAACTCTTTAGGTCTTTCTGAGCACACCTTAGAGGGGCCATCACTCTCTCTCTCTCTCTTTGACACACACACACACACACACACACACACACACACACACACACACACACACACACACACACACACACACACACACACACACACACACACACACACACACACACACACACACACACACACACACACACACGCACACACGCACACACGCACACGCACACACGCACACACACACTTTATTCAATGCTGTTTAAGTTGGAGTGATCATTAGGTATTACAGTTACATATCCAGAGCCACGTTCTACCAAAAAAAGGATAAAAGGCAGTACTTTTGTGTACACATCCAAAAGCTCTTTACAAATACTGGATTTGAGGTCAGCGAGGAGACTATTTTGGAATATAAGTTTCTAATCAACAGAGCAACGATTGAATATATCTTGACCATATTTGGAGTTAAATCGTGGCACGGTAAACTACACAACCCAACACCTCTACCAATGTGTCCTTGCACTTTCGAGTGCCTAAACACAACATAGCGCACTTCAGGAGAAAGCAAAAGAAAACCGAAAGTGAGAATGGAACATTGTAGGGACGTTGTGTGCGTGTGCATGGATGCGCACGTACAGTATGTATGTGCATGTGGTGCGACTGTGCGCGTACGTGCCTGTGTGTCAGAGAGCAGCATCCATGCTCCCTAGCGACAAGCTCACGGGTGCAGCCCTATAATTGCATTCCAGGACCGATGTGCGCGTGCATTGGGCGTACGGCCGTACGTACGCGCACACACGAGTCACCAACCCCCATCCATCCACCCACCCAGCGCGGTGCAGACCACCAGGTCAATCGCCCAGCTAAATGTGTTTTCCTTTCCCCTGGCTAAGAGGGCCGTGCCGTGCCGAGTCAGTCTGACCCCCCCTGTCTAACCCAGAGGACCTGAAGGACCAGTACCGCCATTACAGCACCCTGGACACCCTCGGAAAACTAACACGGCTACCACTGTATGACAAGGAGGACATGGAGGAAATGTGGAGACCTCTTCCCGTCTCAAAAAGATGCTGTGCTAGGGACCTCCAGAAGCAAAGATTTGAGTTACAAATGAAAAAATTAAATCACACCTGTGTTAAGTGAGGGCGCTCTAATCTAATAACCGAAAATATCTACGGCTCACAACACGTTGGCGTTGTGAGCTTGTAGATATTTCCAGGCGCGACATGCTGGCTTCCATGGAAACCAAATGACTGAAATCAGTCGTGGCTATAGAGAGTGTGTGTGCGCGCGTGGGCATGTGTGTGTGTGTGTGTGTGTACGTACCTCTGAAGCCTCCCTCCAGCAGGGCCGTGGCTCGGATCCTCTTCTGCCCCGCCCATTCATACTCCTCAAAGCCCCGCCCATTCTCTCCGTCTGCTGAGTCGTCGTCACCGAACGCACCCTCACGCTGACGCACACACACACAGACACACACAGACACACACACAGACACACGGTAGACGCAAGTTAATTAGATTTCAGACTACTATATAGTATAAAGATATCTGCTGTCTGGAAGAAACCACCTAACTCCAAAATGGTCATTATTTCACGAAAAAACAAAAAACAAACATCAAGCTCAAGTGGAGTTAGGAGGTTTTTGTGGAAGTGTTTTTTAAATACTTTCCATTGGCTCAATATGTTTTTAACCAACACACAGACATAAAGGGTGTTCGATAGCATTGATTAAATGGAGTTAGGTGGTTACTTCCGGACAGCAATGACATGCTCTATAACTTTCCTATTATTATTTGTTCGACTTTAAAGAAACCATAGTACAACAACCGTACGTAACAGTATCATACAAAATTGTGTCTAAATTGAAAACGAAACGCCTGGTTTTCAGGGCTCGTCTCAATCTGCAGCAGTTATCAATGTATAACGACAATTAATAATTAGCAGCAGCATTTGATCCAGTGGAGGTTAGTCAAAATCAACTATTTGGATGGTCAGCAATCAGTAGAGGCATGGAGGTACATAGTGGTGATTGATGAACATCTGCAGTTAAGCAACTTGTAATTTGCTTAACTGCTGATGAAAATCTATAAGAAAGGAGAGAGAGAGAGAGAGAGAGAGAGAGAGAGAGAGAGAGAGAGAGCGAGAGAGAGAGAGAGAGCCCGCAGGCACACTTTAGCGTCACCAAGATGCCAAAAGCCGCGAGCGGCAGGCGTCTCTTCCACGCGGCAGAATTCCGCGGGGGGCAAGCGCTTCCGGGAATCTGGCCGACGCGTCATTCTGCCGCGTGGGCGGAGCTTCATTTCCATCCACCAGCTGTCTAAAAACCAGGAAGAGACGACTGCTACGAGCAGCTTTTGGCCGCGCATGGAAGCCCAAGCGTGCTTACACCCAGAGAGATACAGAGAGACAGAGAGAGGGGGGGAAGACAATTGGCTCGAGGCGCCGTGAGGGCCAAAACTACAGCTGTGGTTCCCAAACTTTTACATTTTAAGGACCCCTCTTAACTGTGGCAATAGTATCGGTACACTTTAAGAGTTACAGGATGGGCTATATGCACACTGACAAAATCTTCCTACTTCCAGGCCCCTTCCCTACTTCCTTCACAGGTGTTACTGGTGGTACTACTAATTAAGGCTCTAAGTGTACCCTGGTTCTCAAACGTTTAAACCCCCATAACTGTGGGAGTGTACAAATGGAACCACACACACTCAAAGTTACACACCCGTACGGGGCCATTTGGAACCCAATCAAGGACACTTGTGTGTCCAGTGAGCCAACACAATACGCACAGTAGCAGCACCCTGACTGTTTGAACAGAATGTAACAGAGCCTTCATTAGTATCATCGGTAACACCTGTATAAGTAGGGTTCTTTTCAAAATGGCGTGTGTGCATAGAGCCCATAGTAAGGGACAATTTAGAACCCCCCTTAAGAAACCCTGAGTCCCTGGACCCCACACTTTGAGAACCACCAGACTACAGGAAGTAAAGAGGTGATTGGTCGGTGTCTAGTCTACAGAGGAGGGGATTGGTCAGCGTCTACAGGAAGAGAGGAGTCGATAGGTTGTTTCCGCGGGGTGTCGGTAGGCGGGGGTTTGAGCCCGGCGTGTCACTACCTGGATGAGGCATTGTTCCACATGTCTACTCATCTCCTCCTCACTCCCAGCCAACGGGGCGTTGCACAGCGGACATACCTGCCCCCCATCATCTGGTTTCCTCCTCTTCATCTTGCCTATGCGAGCTGAGAGAAACGAGAGAAGGAAGGGATGGAAGGACATGATGAGAGAGAGAGAGAGAGAGTTGGGTTAACTACAGTACAACAGATTGAGCTACAAGACCAACAACACTTTTTGCCTGAGTTCGGACTTCGGACAACTGCTCATCATTTTGGGACTGTCCAGTGTCCACAGTACACAAACGTTTCAGGAAATGTAGTCGCTCTCAAAGGCCAAATTAACACCGTTTTTGTCATTGTTTCAATGCTCTAGATGTGAGGTGGACGCATTGCATGCGTTCGGCATCAGCGTTTTGGTGAAAAATGTAGCCACCTTGCTTGAATGTTTCAACCGGACACAGCCATTGAACACAATGCAATGTCGCCATGTTGGCATCATTGATCATGATTTTTTTTTTTTAAAAGAAGAAATCACACCTGTTTGAAGTGAGGGGCGCTCTTATCACCGTACATCATGACGACAGAGAATTTGTCATCATGATGGAACATGTCTATTTGCTCTAATTGTCTATTGCCTCATTGTTAATGGGAATTTCGGTCCGATACTTTGTGTAGGACCGAAATATATAGCCAATTTACTCGTCCACATATGACGTAAATTCTCCATTCATTGTCAATGGCATTTAATGTTTATGTTAGGACAAAAATATACACTATAGCTGAATATAGGAGGGGCTAGCGCTCCTCAAAAATGGTCCGTTCCCTGGCCGAGGATGAGATGGGACCATGCCAATGCCAATATTTACAGTAGTAGTTAGATTTAGTTGCTGTGTTATTTTATTTTCATAAATGTATGCCCTATCCCATTCTGACCGGGCACCCATTTTGGTGTTGGCATCATGTTATGCTTTAGCTATTGAAAAATAGCAGATCTACAAGCTCATATCGCGCCACCGAGTGGCGCGATACGAGCTTGTAGGTCTGCTATTTTTGAAAAATTCGAAGAACGACTGACATTTTTAGAATCTGATCTCAGGTCAGAATGGGTTAATCAGACCAGTGTGTGTCCCGTGGAAACCTCGTATGAATCTGATCTCAGGTCAGAATGAGCTATTTGATCATACTACAGCATCACACAGAAGCATCAAAAGCAGCTTCTCGCCATGTTTTGAGCTTGTCGATCTTCTGCTTTTGAATTTGAATCACGTAAAGTAGCATTTCTGGACATTTCCACCCGACAAAGATGATATTTATTTCATTAACCTGCTCTTCTCGCCCCAGCAGTAACCTCTTTACTACTCCCCCCCAAACCCAATTAATGACCACCTGGTCAAATATAAAGTTGACAAAATAAATAATTAATGAATTAATCAGGGAGCAACTATGAGGCCAGTTAATATATTATTATGGGCAAATATATTGTGCCCTGAATGAAAACAAAACACAACAGCCTCCTGTCTCTGAATACATGGTCATAAGGCTACTCCACCTGATTGATGAGACACAATTAACTGTGGATTTACATCAACAGACAGTTTCTTAATTAAATAACTACATCTGAAGGGCCAAAAACTCAAAAGTCAACAGGCCTGTGCCTGGCCCCAGAGGTAGGGTACACAGACTCCCATGACCCGTCCCTGGGTCTGAAGACAATGGGACAACAAATACTCATTTGGTTATGGGGTTAAACAAAGCAGATATTTAGCCCATTTTGGACGGGAACCCCTTTTGGTGTTTTAAACATTATGTTATAGTTTGGCTATTGAAAAATAGCAGATCTACAAGCTCATAGCGCGCCACCGAGTGGCACGCTACGAGGTTGTAGGTCTGCTATTTTTTGAAAAAATCGTAAAAATATTTATTTCAGAAAACTGGATTTTTTTCCCCCGCAACACAGACAACAACGTATCCACTTTATACTCTTTCCTTCACCGTCTGTATTTCTCTAAATATACTTGTACTTCTCCGCCTCCTAGTACTGGTGATTTCTATAGAATTCTATATCTTGTCTGTTTGTCTTGATGAATTGAATACATGGGACCACAATGGAAACAAGCCCTCAGGGCTTTTTGTTATCCTTTTAGCATTATTGTAGAACTGTGCCTCTGTACTTTTTGCGCTGTTAAAAGAATTGAATCAATCTCCCTTGCTCTATACTTCCTTGACACCATTAACTACTTCCTATTCCCCCAGACACTACTACCCCCCCCCCCCCCCCCTGTTCACAGCTAGCCCCTCCCTCTCTTTATACACGCACATAATTAGAAATTTAACAGAGCAGAGCAGCCGGCTATAGCGCCCCAAGTCTCTGTCGTTTTTTCTTAACTGCAAATGGCGCACGGGGACATTAATTTTTAGCTGGCTGGGAAAGCAGTAGAGGCCATGAGGGAGCATCGTCCCCAGGACAAGGAGAGGAGGAGGAGAAAGGAGGGAGGGAGGGAGAGCAGGGCACAAGATGTGCCATGACTGCAGGGAAAGAAGATGGAAGGAGGGAGACACAAAAAATGGCTTCCTCTTCCGAATCCTCACCCATTTCTGGGCTGACGCTAATCGAGGGGGTCGTTATTAACTAGAGGGAGGAGAGGGGATGTTAATTAGGTCCGGCAGGGGTCTGGCTGCCCCTCAACTCCCCACCCACCCACTAGAAGGATGCTTGGTTCCAGATGAGGGCAGAATGGGAGGAACTGACGGCAAAGTTTACATTGGCTCATTTCATACACATCACAGGCCAAAGTGGGCATGAATCTGTGTGTCAATCCGTGAAATACAAACGTGATATCCAAAATAGGCAGTACATTTGACTATCTGTCGGTCCATTCGGTCACTGGGCTTGTGATAACCTCAGAAAGAACCATGTTGGGTATAGTATTGCTTAGGAAAAATGTTGAACACTTTAAGTAGCCACATTTGACCCAGAGGCTAATTTCGCAATAATAATAATAATATCAGGACAAAAAGGCCAGTCAGGTCAATGGAACATAATAATTAGATTTCTCTCATCATGTGACCTCAATAATAAGGACTATTGGTACATTTGGTCTAGGTTGATTTGATTTATCGATTAAATGCATTATTTATGTATCTGCTTTTAACATGTGCTAAAGTATGTGACACCGTTTAATAGTGGCTTTACTGTAATTGACTTCAAATTGTTAATGTGAGCGTTGTAATACGGCTGACAGGTTGGTGTAATCGATCCTGTTTTCCACTGATGATATACACCATATATGGGCAACTGGCAGCCCGGGGGCCACATGTGGCACCCACCTTCACTTAATGTGCTCCCCAGATTAGTATCAGAATACTGCTATACTGTATTATTGATTATTGATTTCATCTGTTACAATTCCAAACATACAATATATTATGTTATTGTAGCTTAATGACTAGTATTTAAATGTTTTTTATGTCCAATGTATTTGGTATTTAGTTATAAAGTTATACAACTAACACCATGGCAACAACTATAACTAAATGCATTTGAAATTAAATTAAAAAAAGTAAAAAACATACTTTTCAGGATTCCAATTCATAAATAGCAAAAAATAGTTCAGGGTTTCAATTCAACTATAGCGAAAATAGCTGATCTACAAGCTCAAACCGTGTCACACTGCGACACGTTATATGAAATGTGGCCCTCTGGAGTGAGTGTGGAAATATAGTGGCTCTCTCCATCAAGGTTTCCCACCCCTGTGTTCATGTACAGTGCAGGTTCTCCTAATGCACTGGTTTTATAACTTTTTCATATCAAGGTCCATATTGAGCCACGGAACACCATTTGATGAGATTTCAGACCCAAAACATAGAATGTTTTGTTATGGATAAGATTCCAGTTCCATTCCATATTGATACAGCATAGGAGAGATAACGGGCAATCTAACAATCAAAATAACAATTCTTCAGCATTCTCAAATTGTGTATGATTCATGTAAACTAAGTAATGCCAAATGTTTAACAATAATTTAACTGTTAGACCGATTAGCCTGTTGTAGATTGTAGATTAGGACAAAGAATGCTGCTTGTTTATTTTCCCCTTTAATGTGATGTTAGCTTTTCTGCAGCTACAGAAAAGAAACAAGATGAAATTATGCAACAGGAATACATATATTCCTGTTCCATATTAATAGTTATATGCATATACTGTATGATTATATACTGACTTATTGTGCATGAATAATAGAATCGACTCACTTCAACCAGTGGTTCAATTTCACTCACTTCCAATTGGGGGAATTTATCAAATATTCCTCATTTATCTATGACTTGAAATACACCACATCATAATCTCCATGATGCTCAGGAATTCATTCCTAATGCTTGCATGTACAATATGAATGAAAACAACCCATTTGACAAGTAAAAGGACAACATTATGAAATACATACCATTCAATCTTGTTTGCCTATTTGCCCGCACTCGTAAAAATGTCTGCAAAAGTGGAAAGAAAGGAAACAGAGAAAATGTCCATTAGACAGTGGGAAATCGATATTTTCACTTTATAGGCATATAAATAACTCTGCCGAGGAAGATTGCATTGGATACTACGGGGTTGTGTGGTGGGACTTGTAAACAACAGAACCTACTTCTCTGCTGGGTTGCACCTCCTCCATTACAGGACTGTCAAGTTGTTTCATTGAACCCTCACTTCTAGTAAGTCGCCTAAAACTCACTCGTGCAAACGGCTCATGTGTGTCTCCTGATATTGCTCGCTACTGTAAATGCAACGCCGTATCCATCAATCTACGCGGATGGAAAAGGATTGAAAAGTGGAGCCTGCGTCGCGGCAGGAGAATATTCTCATGCACGGCGCCATGTTAGCTTGTTTTGGTCATGTGACAGGAAGACGCTGTAGTGTAGACACTAGGAGGACCTCGTGTCATTTCGAGCTTCGGTCGCTAGAGGGAAGCAACGCGCCGAGGCTCCACTGTGAGCTGCATTACAGCCTAAGTAAATGTTGTGTCAAATGAGTTGTATTTGTAATGTGTTTACCAGCAGATAGATTCATTGGTACTGTTCAGATGAAACATTAAACAGTAGATAAAGTGTTTAAGTGCTCTTATATCAGACTTTTGTAATCCAAGATACAATTCAGAGCAAAATATGAAAATGCTTCACAGACAGATAGATTCGAGCAATTATTTTAAGTTGAACCCTGAAAAGTAACAGTTTTGGACATGTGTGGTTTCCACCCGACAGAGATGATATTGTAATACTACACTTACACTATAGCTTAATGGGCATGAATTTCTTTTTAGAACAAGCAATGTGAGAGAGTGAGAAAGGGAGTTTCTGAGAATAAGAGAGAGAGAGAGAGAGAGACACAGAGGAATTGAGAAGACGTCAGCGTTCTTCTACAAATAACATTTTTCGGGGGTGAAGATCGAGAGCCACCATTGACTTAATCATTTGTATAATATAAGGCGATTTCAGCAGTTTCACTTAATGAGAAAATCTACTTTATGGCTATAAGGCCTCCCGTGAGCTGTGTCATCGCGAACGTATGGGCGTGTAACGTTTGCATGGACTTAATAGTTTCAGTTTTATGGCGCGGGAGGGGAGACCCACTTAACCCTGTGATACATCACAGGCCATAGGAATAAACCACCGTGGCAGCATGTTGTACAGTGACAGATGGTTCATCCCATAGTCAGCGAGGGCCACATGGGGTTGAGAGAGACAAGTATAGGCAGGATTGCACCTGTGAAATAGTAGGGATATGTATTACAAATCTTTTGAAAATAGCCGATCTACAAGCTATTTTAAAATGTCTGAAATGTAGTGTGTACACTCACACATGTGTACACACAGGTCTATAGTGGGCTTCTAAATCTTGTGGGCACCTCAACGTTAAATTGGCTGTTTAAATAAAATAACCCTGACCCTAATAATAATAATAATAATTGTATGCTTTGAGAAATGGTCTGAAGTACAGTATAGTACATGATTTGAAGATGCACGGTATACGATTAGAATCAGACCTAATTTACCCCATCAACTTCTTCTTTATCCCCAAAATGACTTGCTGCTATAGCTATCACATCGGTTTCGTAACAATTTGTAGCATTATTTTGTAGAAATAAGTATGAAGGTATTCCCCCACACTTTTTAATAAATGTAAATATAAAATCAAATATAACATATAACTAATTTAAAAGGGGGGGGAGAGACTGGCAGAAGAATTACAACCAGACTGTCCTTGAGCGAGGCGTTTAACCACCTATACTGGGCGAATGTTCCGCCCAGAATAGGGATGCCGGGCTTCAAGCGCTTAACCCCCAAATGTACCAGTGTTGTGTGTACAGTATGTGCCCTGCATCTCTTCTCTTCCCCCAGGCTATAGCCCAGTCGCTGAACAACAATTCTTTCCTATATGGTCAGCTCACTAGTGGTCGTTGAATAAGGATTAGTTCGTGCTGTAAAACACATTTACCTCAGGGCAGTTTTAAATCCATGGAGATAATCTGGCGTATGCGTGTGTGTGTGTGTGTGTGTGTGTGTGTGTGTGTGTGTGTGTGTGTGTGTGTGTGTGTGTGTGTGTGTGTGTGTGTGTGTGTGTGTGTGTGTGTGCAGTGTGTGTGTGTGTGTGTGTGTGTGTGTGTGTGTGTGTGTGTGTGTGTGTGTGTGTGTGTGTGCTGAGATGTAATTGAGATTAGGCCCTATTACTCAAAGTAAACTCTAGGGGGTATTTGCCAACCTGAGCAGGAAAGGCATTTTGCAAACAAACAAACAATCAAACACTCACGCACGCATGCACACATGCATGCGCGCGCACACACACCATTACCACTTGGACAAATCTCTACAGTAGATGGAAGAGATAATTATTGAGTTAAGGCTTGGCCAAACTATATGAAACCCTAGGCTGAACTTGTAGTTTGTGTTCCAGTTCAGTGTGTGTGTGTGTGTGTGTGTGTGTGTGTGTGTGTGTGTGTGTGTGTGTGTGTGTGTGTGTGTGCGTGCGAGTGTGTGAGTGAGTGAGTGACCTGGTATCTGTCGGAGTGATGGGCATCTTCGGAAGACAGAGGCGAGACAACAGGAGACTCTCCTTCACGCTTGATGTGGACGGACAACAGCAACGACTGGAGAGAGAGAGAGAGAGAGAGAGAGAGAGAGAGAGAGAGAGAGAGAGAGAGATAGTTAGTTGAATAAAACACAAACATAGAGGGAACAATAGGATAAAAAAGAGGCGCAAATTCACATATCTTAAATACACAAACGTAATAGTTTTTCTTCTTCAATCTCACATACTAGCCTATATACTCTCCTAGAGTTCAAGATGTTATTTCACACACATTTCCAAACAAGACATACTCGTCCCTATACACGGCTTGCTTTGTGCACTGCCATCTGAATCAATCTGCCCACATTTAAGTTTGAATCAATAGCCTACAATCTTTTATCCTCTTTAGTATACACGAGGCATCACTTCCTCCAGAATTAGCAGAGCATTAGCGCTGTACGCGGACGCCGGCCACGACACGTCAGGCAGCACCGATGACAACAAGCACGCCAGACTTGCTGTGTCTATAAAATCCCTTCCACTGATTAGAGTTAGTGTTTATGGGATGTTAAGAGAGGAGTTAGAGAAGAGGTGCTCATTACAGGCAGCTCGGAGAGGAGGAGGTAAAGGGGCACTTCACCCCTTTTGCAACCCCTTTTGCAGCTTATTTAAATGATGTTTAGGACACAAGAAACAACGTTCCTATGGGGTTTTTATGTGTAATATGTGTTCTTAGTTTAGTTTTTAGTTATGACGTGACGGCGCATGTTCATGACCAAAAACCTGTCATGAGAATAAAGCTACATAATATTTGAAACCCTGAGTTACTTAGTTTGTAGATTTTGATTACAAAAACATACATTAACCACTTCATTTCGGGCCATTTGAAAATAGACTATACAAGCTCATCGCGACGCATTGTGAGCTTTATGTATTCTGCCTATCTTCAAAAGATTCTCGTACATTTAAAAACG
This sequence comes from Protomyctophum bolini, assembly GCF_963924005.1. Lineage (NCBI taxonomy): Eukaryota > Metazoa > Chordata > Actinopteri > Myctophiformes > Myctophidae > Protomyctophum > Protomyctophum bolini. Next base: position 1,807,785 of record NC_137873.1, on the reverse strand, counting down.
GGACAATTCTGCATAATGAGTGCTTTTACTGTTGGTACTTTAAGTACATTTCAATGCCAATACCTTTTACTCAAGTACATTTTGAATTCCGGACTTTTACTTGTAATGGAGTGTTTCAATATTGCAGTATTGACACTACTACTTAAGTAAAAAAAAGTGTAAATCCACCACTGACGTATACATGGTAAATGCCAGGGAAGAAGAGGAGAGGACCGTAACTATCCCACATTACGGGACACTTTGTCTGTCCATAAAGCTGTCTCACAACCACACGCACACACACACACACACACACACAGATTCTAATACCATCATGCACGCACACAACCTGCACATGCAGTGCACACATGCAGCACACGACCCACTCACTGACAAAGCCAATCCAGTTAATTCCTCAAATGAACAAGGAGAGTAACGGAAAGGAGACAGAGATGGAGACAGAAAGAGCAACGTTCCATTTTCTTTTACGGGTCTGGACAGAGACGTGTACTGTACGTACTGTCTGTGTGCACGTGCCTGCGTGCGTCTGTGTGTGTGTGTGTGTGTGTGCGTGCGTCTGTGTGCATCTGTGTGTGTGTGTGTGTGTGTGTGTGTGTGTGCACCTGTGCATGCATGCTTCATGTGTCTGGGCAGCGGGTGTTTGTGCGTGGTGGTTTTGTTTATGTGTGTGCATGCGTTTTATGTGTGTTTTTATGCGTATGGGAGCATGTGTTTTTACAAGGCAGCTATGAAATATGTGTGTTTACAGTCATCTCCTATTAATCAAGCAGAAAGGGGCAGAGCAGAGGCTTAAGTGGTCGACAGCCATAATCTAATAATAATAAGTGAGAAATGACCAGCCCCCCAGAGCTGCCACGCTAAATTGGACATTATAGTGTGTGCGTGTGTGTGTGTTTGTGCACGTGTGACCGTGTGTGTGTGTGTGTGTGTGTGTGTGTGTGTGTGTGTGTGTGTGCGTGCGTGCCTATGCGTGTGTGCATAATCTTGTATGTACTGTACTTTCTTTGCAGCGTTGCAAGCTCACAACGTGTCACACCGATGCGTTGTGAGATTGTAGAATAGCCACGTTTATTTTAGAATAGCCAAAGTATCAATACTGCATGCAGGCTCATGTGGTCAAATGTAGGATAGTTAAATTCGCTCATGAAACTGAACCAGTCAAAAAGACGTGAATGTCATTTATTTAATTAACCCTTTAAAATGAACCCTGGCTAATAAGACTTATATGTCTTAAAGCATTATACCTGCCCTCTATAACTCAAAAAATTCACCGTAATTTCTCTTAGAAATAGGGAAAACTCCTGTCGCAAGATGATGATGTAATTTGCCCGCATGTATGGTCCAGCCCTATGGACCATACCTGATGCTCAGGGGATGGTAACCGCAATGTTGCCAGTTCGAACCCGGGCTCCCCCAGAGTTAGTGTCGAAGTGTCCTTGAGCAAGACACTGAACCCCTAATTGCTCCTGATGTGCTGGTTGGTTTCCGTCGCCATCTGTGTATGAATGTGTTTGAATGGGTGAATGTAATGCACAATCTATGTAAAACCCCTTGGATAAAGGCGCTATATAAATGCATTGAGTGAAAAACTGACTATTTCTAAGATAACTAAAATATGAAAGGTGTATTTAATTTCTAATTCTAGTTCTAGAGAGCAAGTATAATGTTTTAAGGCATACAAGTCTTATTAGCCTGGAATCCTTCTAAGTTCCTCTGCAATTTACAATCATTGCAGCCCCAGATGAGGGCTCTGGTATACCATAGCTATAGTAATGTTTGTGATCTCTGCAGGTAATTTGGGGAGCGTCCTTCATGGCTTTTTCTACCGTCAGGGTGAGCGACAGCGGTGGAGTCGGGGGGGGGTCAAGGGGGGCGAGCGTCAGCGGAGCATGTCCAGGCGTGACCGAGCATCAGCGAGCGCGTGTTTAGTATGCTGTGGCGGCGGCGTGGCAAATGGAGAGGGCTGGTCCGCGGAGCACGGGGGGCTCCGTGTTTTACGGGGCGTCACGCTGCCCGCCGCGGCCGCACCGGAGATTAACCCCCGACGCAACCTCCTCAGCCCGCCGTTATATATAACGGCTTCCTCTAGTGGCCTCGGGGTCTTCCGTCACCATGGTGACCCTGTGTGCCATGAAGCCAGCCGCGCGCGTGGGATATATAATCTAGGAGCATAATGGAGGCGCCGCCGGGTGGCAGAGGGCAAAGTGGAGGAGGAGGCGTGCCATGGGGGAAAGGGTACGTGATACCCTTTGCCCCCCCCCCCGGGGGGGCAAAGAGACACGCACGCACGAACACACGCAAACACGCACACCACTGTTCGGGTTGGTATAGTTCCAGCTGAAATGTTCAGGCTGACATCATTCAGACTGTGAGAGCTGCATGACCATGAATATCACACTGTACACCACACTCTGTGGTGTAGTCTGACGGAAGAGCATCCACATTACACACTGCAGGGTTTTTTTATTGAACAAGAAATTACATTCACGTCTTTTTGACTGGTTCAGTATAACAATGTCATGCCGAAAACATGCTTAACTCTATTTTGTATTAGGTAGTGATATATTTATCTCTATAATGGAACGCCCTCATGCCACTAGTTGTGAAAGCTGCACCTTCTATGGACATCTTTAAATCTTGTTTAAAAACACACATGTTCTCCCTGGCCTTTTAATTAACACCATTTGCCTCTCCCCACTTTTTAATCATGTGTTGCGGTGCTCTCCCATTCCACAGTTTTGTTCTGTACTTCTTTTATTTTTACCCGTGAAAAATGTTTTCATATTGTATCTTCTCGTGCATTTTCCCTACTGTACACATTATATGTTTGTTTTTATGCTGTCCAGCACTTTGGTCAACGTTGGTTGTTTTAAATGTGCTCTAAAAATAAAATTGACTTGACTTGACTATAATATAGAGATAGATTTATATCTATATATCTGTATAATATAGTATACTGGTGCTCATTGAGGAGTACCGGATGCGTTTAAAATGGTGTAAATTAATACGGCATGGTGTTCTCTAATTGTCAGCCGAATAGTGGGTGTACATTCGCTGTACAGCTGTATCAGCAGTACTATAATTATGTACTGTATAGTGCTGCAATGACCTCATCTCTACTACACCACCACTCCTCTCATCTCCTTCTCCCTCTCAGCCTCTGTCAGACACATCTCTCTGATACACTGTACAAGTTCATTCTCTCCTCCTGAAGCTTGTTAAAAACCTGCTTTGAAATGCGAGGTGTTCTGACGTCCCTGTATCATTTTGTGTTTGTGTGTGTGTGTGCAGATCCACGAGCGACGCGTTTCGATCTTGTCGACCTGCTATACTTTTGCTATTGTTTAAATTAGAATCTTGAAAGTATATAACACCTTTGGACCTGATGAGGTTTCCACCCGACAGAGACGAAATAAACACTTCATAATATTATGATTGAAGCCATGCGGACAAACTTGTCTTTGTGTAACAGCAGGTACCAGAAGCTCCCAAACAATGTGCAGACTACAGAGCTGCTGCAGGTGATTCCACATTATTGCGCTGCATGCCAGAGATTCGGTGCACATGTTGCATTATTCATTCTTCATGTCATTTCAGAAAGACAAACAAAAAGGAGTGGGTGACGTATACAGTAGACTAATGAACCTCATGTCTATTATATCATGTACTGTACTACATCCTCCGTTACTGTAACACGTAGACATGGTTGGATGGCGTGGGTTTAGATTCACTCCTTCATCGTCGTTTGGCAATTCCGTATGTAAATACACGCCTAGAAACCTCCAAAATCTGTACATATTACACTGAAATCCTCCTCATAGAGGCATAGACCGTGACCGTGGGGTGCCGTTCTCTACCGAACTTGAGCCACGAGAGTCACCACCGAGGACACGAGTTGCCGTGTCGAACGTTGTGAAGTTCCGTAGAGCCGAATTGTAACCCAATAGCACAGAATAGTAAATAATGTCAAACCCGATCTCACCCAAACACGGTGAAATAGCACGGATTGGCAATTACGTATACATACAATACTAGTTAAAGCCACGCCTCCGTTGCTGTCAAATCAGTAGTAGTATAATATAGATTTTGGGGTTTTCTAGGCGTGTATGTACGGAATTGCCAATTTGTGCTATTTCATTGTGTTTGGGTGAGATGGGGCTCCCACATCAGGATGATCCTTATATTTATGTATTTATTAAAATACAAAGATAGAAAAAAAGCACACTTTCAGTCCATCTTACCTTGGGGGTCCCTGGAGTGACGAGACCGTCCTTGGGTGAGGGGTTCTTACTGTTGAGGGGAGAGAGAGAGAGAGAGAGAGAGAGAGAGAGAGGGAGAGAGAGAGAGACACAGAGAGAGATTATTCTGCTGTGTGTGTCAAACCAAAATTCCCCAAAAGAAAAAGCCATACTGTAAATAAAAGTTACAATAATCCATCCATGCATTCATGTCATCTATCTTTACCAACCCCATTCCCCTGACTGGTATTTGAATCCATTACAGCTAACGGTAACACTGCTAAACAGATTGGCTGGATAATGTTTTTTTATTGAAGCAATAATTCTCCCACATCGCCCACTCACTCACATATACACACAAGCAAGCAAACACACACACACACACACACACACACACACACACACACACACACACACACACACACACACACACACACACACACACTGCGGTGGCAGAAGTGGGAAATAAGTGATTTTGCGGTGATTTGATTTGTCATTGCAGTGCAGGGGCCCTGCAGGGCCTCTGTGGACTGTGAAATATGTGGGGGACAATCGGCTGCCTTGTAAACATTGCATTAGACACAGAGAAGAAGGAAGGATGGATGGGTGGAGGAAAGCAAGACCGAAAGAAAGAAAGAAAGAAAGAAAGAAAGAAAGAAAGAAAGAAAGAAAGAATGAAAGAAAGAATGAATGAATTTCCCTCAAGCGTGTGCGCGTAGTTTATGTGTGTGTGCTTGCGTGTGTGCGTGTGTGTGTGTGTGTGTGCACTGTGCACGTGTGCATGTGCAGGCGCGTGCGTGAGTATATATGCATGATGTGATGTGATTTAATGTGTCTGTGCCAGATGCTGGCAGGATGTATGCCCCCACCACTTGTGTTTAATAATACCCACTTCCAATAATTCATCCCCAATCCATCTCTCTCTCTCTCTCTCTCTCTCTCTCTCTCTCCCTATTGTTGCTCCCCTTTCATTGAAGCAGGTTTTTCCATGCCAGTTATTCTCCTCTCTTTATGTCTGTCACTTTGACTGTCTACCTCGTTCTATCGTCTCCCTCCCTCCCTCCCTCCCTTCGCTCCTCCTCTCTCTCTCTGTCCCTTGGTCCCTTTGTGTATTTCACTCTCCTTCCATCTATTTCTCCCTCGTCTCTCGCCCCAAACACAGAGATGAATGTCAGAGTGACGGGCGACGGGTTTGAGGTGACAAAATGAGACAGGGATGTCATATTTGCTCTGAGCCCTGTTAGCCCTCCTCAGACTCAGACAGACACAGACACATGTACGTGCACGCGCAAACACACACACACACACACACACACACACACACACACACACACACACACACACACACACACACACACACACACACACACACACACACACACACGGAGTGTCAAGGATCCCCAAATTGATATATACTTGGCCGCGGACCCCCATCTGAAAATGTTTTGTGCCACGGAAACCCTAGAAGAGAAGATTTAGGCTATGTAAAAAAATAAATCTAAATGAATAGCACAAGCCGCAATCGTCTATATGTGCAATGTTTTAATAGCCAACATTATTGTGATACTATATGTAGAGTACATTTGCTGGGGACACCCTGGAACGCCCCTAAGGACCCCACATTGAGACCCAATGTTATAAAGACTAATTTATACACAGCAGTGTCTCTTGAAATAATAGATGTTCAACTTAAATGCTGTACATTGTAGATTTAAAATCGCGTCATGATGATGCAGTCACGGAACAAAGTACATGCAGTCTTAAAGCAAGGGAGCAAGGCTGGTTTGTCTCCCCTTCACCTCTATAAGAAGCAGGTCTATCAGGACTATACATTTGTCATTTCAAATGAATGCATGTCTTGACTCTTTAGTCTCGAGACGTGCTGTGCACATTCACGTTTGGCGGTCGAATGCAGTGTCTGCCATTCATTTGCACATAATGTCATGATTTGTCTCGATTGGTTCAGTTTAGTAAATAGAGACATTCTGGAATGCGTAATGGAATGATCTATGGTATAGACTAGAGTTAAGCGTGTTGATGCACTGGTCGTGATGGAGCGTCCCTGTTTTCAGCATATCATTAAAGGGCACACATAACAAATCCAATGAAATAGTCAATATACATGCTCACAACATATTGATCGATTTATTGATTACTTTATCAACAGGGTGCAAACAGTACAGGTACATGTTTCCATTGTGGTCCTGTGAATTCAATTCATATAAAGACATTCAATGGGCATATACCGTATAATACTATAAACCATCCATATAGGAACGGTAAAGGTAAGAAGAAAGGGGGTTCATTTCATTTGGCAAGCTATAGAAGTCCAGTTACAAATTCCAGGTGCTCCTTTATGGCTTGTATGGTTCTGAAGGAGGGTAGGGAGTCTAGGGACTCACGCTGAGCAAGACCTACTGCTGTAGAGCGTATCGGCCGAAGTAGCGTGACTTTGGCGGAAGTACCACTCAAGGAAATGACGTTGACCCTTTACAACTCTGTTTACATTCTCCGTGTATGAAACAAGTGTTGTGATTGGTCGAAAAATATCATATCCGGGGGGGAAATACAGTACATCTGACGGATGTTCCGGCCCGACACTTCCGCCGATACACTCTCTGCCTTATGTGTGACCATGCATGGCTTTTCTCTTCATAGATGAGTATAAAGGCTGCATGGGACCGAGTCTAGTATAGGGACTCGGGAGTCACACTTTTTGATGGCTGTTGGGCATACCACATTTTAGTGACATAATAGTGGAATTAATTCAACTCTATGTTTGTGCCGAAACTATTCTAGGGTGAACGAGATCAGTGGAGCTCCCTCTGGTGTTGTGCCCGTGGGCATTGCTCGAGTCGTATCACACCCCGACACATCGTTGTGAGCTTGTAGATCGTCTCTCTTTGTCGTGCCACGCCATCGTATATGGCAAAGTGTATAATAGTTTGGATGGGTTACTTAAGCAATAAGCCACGAGAGGTCTCAGGTTACCGGGTATTTTACACTGGCTGGGGGCGTAGGCAGACCCGACGCGCAGCGGAGGGTCTTCTACCTCACAGCCAGTGTATGTGACGGGAGAATAGAGCTTGATGTATTTACGGGGCTGCCTGGAGCCACACATTCACAGTCATATGAGCCGGGCGGTGCTTAGACGCCCGCACGGCACGGCATGTGTTTGTAAAGCAATCAAGCGCTCCCCTTCCCCAGTTCAGCTACAAGGCTGCAGTTTGATACAAAGTGATTGAAGGAGTGGGTTATCGGTGAAATTTACGCCGGTCACGTGACGGTAACCAGCCAATCAGAATGAAGTATTATTGGGACTACCCGTTTTAGAAATACAACTTTAACACATTCATGCTATTGGGTGAACCTCTTCCAATCCCCGGCCAAGGGTTGTCTGACTGCAGTGCCATTATGTCAGTAATGCATGACAGACAGCATGCCCCTCCTCCTGCCCACCTAATAAGCCCTGTTGTCCTGCCCCCTCCATGATTGATCTGTCCGCTACAAATCAGAAGAGGCGACGTGGGGTTTGACGGGTTATAAATCGCCATACACGCGCTGGGGCACAAAGAAGACACGTGCACGCACGCACACGCACACGCGCACACGCACACGCACACGCACACGCACACACACACACACACACACACACACACACACACACACACACACACACACACACCACAGTCTCTGTTTGTTGGATAATAAACGCACTCCTTGCATTGTCATAAATTCAAAGAGGCCCATCACCGCTCATGACTAACTGTGTCTGGTTGCAGTCATCTTTCACTCTCTCTCTCTCTCTCTCTCTCTCTGTCTGTCTGTCTGACAGACCGACAGACAGACAGACAGGTATATGTTAGAAGGAAAGGAAGGAAAGGAAGGAAAGGCTGCAGGAACAAAGGGAGGAAGGAAAATGTGAAGTGCTTCTCAAAGTGGGGTCTGGGGACCCCCAGGGCTTCTTGGAGCCATTCAGGGGGTCCAGCATCAAAATTAATTTAACCACTTAAACTTTGATACTTTATGCGTTACTATTCTAACAGAGCTCTCAAAATCTTGAAAGAATATATGACTAAATCTTCTCCATCTTTTATAAGATGGAGGTCTGGCCAAATACGTAATAATAATAATAATAATAAATCATTTGCGGGTCC
>NC_137873.1:1786890-1789390 GCF_963924005.1 Protomyctophum bolini | reverse complement strand
TCACTTTCCTCCTCCTGTCCCTTCCACCTCGTCTTCATCTCTGTCATGTGCCTTCATCGTCGCCGGAGCAACAGATGACGTTCTCCCTCACCTCGCCGAGGCGAGGTGCGTTCACATTTACTGTAAGCTATTATACAGTCACACTATGCAGTGCCATGTACAGTGTATATACCATAGCAGTTAGCTCGTAGCCCGGGCGCATTTCAAGCACCTGGCAAAGAAATCTTCAAAACCCACATTTCTCAGGAATGCACAAATGTGTGAATTTAGTAGAGCAGATTATATTAAAGAAGAACGTTTGTGTGTAACATTTATGGAGATTTCTCTTGGTCACAGAGCTTCAACAAACATTGCCTCGGCTACATACTAGACAGTATATATGCACAGATGTACTGTAGCGTGTATTTACATTAAATGGTATAGCTGTGGACCATATAAGAACAAACACAGACGTCTGAACCAAATATGGTTCAAATGAGTTCCTTCATGTTGGTTCTGTGTCTCACTGCAGTCACATACTGTATGCAGTTCAAACTATAGTTCTTAAATTATACCACTCCAGATTTGAAAGTATACGCAGATGCTTTGTATAATGTGTTGTGGACATTATGTCACCCCTTTGACTAATACATATATAAATAAGGCTGAAAATAGGCAAACGTGTTCCTTAAAGCTCTTAAAATAAGACGAACCTAAACGAGAGCAGGAAATCCTCATTTTAAAAGGGGCACTTTTCCTTCTTCCTGTCTGTCTGTCTGCTTGTTTATTTATTTCCTCTCTCTCTCTCTCTCTCTCTCTCTCTCTCCCTCTCCCTCTCCCTCTCCCTCTCCCTCTCCCTCTCCCTCCCTCTCTCTCTCTCTCTCTCTCTCTCTCTCTCTCTTCTTTCCTCTGGTCCCCTTTGTGTTTCCTTGGCCCTGCAGGTGAAGAGTGAATCAATAGATGCCAGATACAGCACACATGCCTTTACAGTAGCAGGGCACAAAGAGTGGAGGTAAAAGAGGGCCATGGGTTGAAGAGGACAGGGATTGTCAGCTCAATACTGCCTCTCAACACGACGTCCGAGATAAAACTGTCTGCCGTGTCCTCCTGGCTTAATGGGGCTAAAGGGCCGTAGCGTCACGCTCAGCCTTCAACACCGCCAGGTCCAAGTATAAGACGTACCGCGCGCAGGCCTTTGTCAAAATGTCTTCCGCTCACTCTGTGTGGGGGAAAGCAATCTAGACAGTGTTAGGAAACAAAGGCCTGATGATGGCCCCACAAAACACAGGCCGTTGTTGTGCAGAGAGAAAGCAATTCAGTAAAGAGAAGAAAAGCTGCTCTGTGCGGTTGGGAAAACACTAACTGTAGCCTATACTGCAACAATAGCACACAGAAATCTAAAAGAACACACATTGTGTGAGTCTGGGTGATCCAGAAATCCCGCTGCAGAGAGGAGGCTTAGTGCGACGCTCAATCTCTGCAATTTCATCACTTCCATTATCCTAAAAAGAATAATAAGTAAACTGGACATTATGATATCTATACTTGGTGCTCTCTTTTTTTTTTTACCTCTACACCAAAAATTAATTTCCATAAATAGCCGATCTATACAAGCTTATTCTGTACCTTGTAGATCGGCTATTTTGGGGCGAATGTCCTCCCAGAATGTGGATGCTGGGGTTCAAGTGGTTAAACCTTAAAGGTATATACAGCATATCTCACATCACACCTGCTAAAGAGGTGAACAGAAGGAACTGTGGTGACTGGTGGTGGTGAACGTTGGTGAACAGAAGGAACTGTGGTGACTGGTGGTGGTGAACGTTGCCGTCGCCTCTCTTTTGTCTTTCATGCCGCCACAGTAAACTGAATTGTCTAGTAAATTATCCACACAATCAGCTAATGAGTGGCTGTGCATGTAAACTAGATTTAAGCACAGCAGTAAGAGGGGGGAGCGGGCCCGCTTTACGAGATGGCACACATGTGCCCACATGCAATACGACACACGGAAACATGCGCATGCCCACACGCACGCAAGCCCATATGCACGTGCATACGCACGCACGCACATACGCATGCACGCACAGCGCCATGCACACTCATGCACAGCGTCGCGCGCACGTGCGCGCGCACTTGTGTAATTCCCAAATGGAATTCCAAAGTGTCTACATGTGGTCGCTGTTTACTCATGTCCTTGAACAACTGCCTTCTCCTTGTGACACACACACATGCGAGCGCACAAACATGCGCACCACACACATGCACGTGCGCGCTGCGCGCGCACACACACACCCACACACACACCCACACACACACACACACACACGCACGTTGTTCCTCTAAATGAGTTTCCTGACATGCATCAAGTGTTTACAGCAGGCACCCCTGTTCTGTCCTCTTTTCTTACCTCCTCTCTCTCTTTCTCTCTCTCTCTCTCTCTCTCCCTCCCTCCCCCCTCCCTCTCTCTCTCTCCCCCGCCATCCCTCCCTCTCTCCCTCCCCCTCCCTCTCTCTCTCTCCTCCCC
>NC_137873.1:1781299-1783799 GCF_963924005.1 Protomyctophum bolini | reverse complement strand
TTTCTCTTGGTCACAGAGCTTCAACAAACATTGCCTCGGCTACATACTAGACAGTATATATGCACAGATGTACTGTAGCGTGTATTTACATTAAATGGTATATAGCTGTGGGCCATATAAGAACAAACACAGACGTCTGAACCAAATATGGTTCAAATGAGTTCCTTCATGTTGGTTCTGTGTCTCACTGCAGTCACATACTGTATACTATACAGTATGCAGTTCAAACTAGAGTTCTTAAATTATACCACTCCAGATTTGAAAGTATACGCAGATGCTTTGTATAATGTGTTGTGGACATTATGTCACCCCTTTGACTAATACATATATAAATAAGGCTGAAAATAGGCAAACGTGTTCCTTAAAGCTCTTAAAATAAGACGAACCTAAACGAGAGCAGGAAATCCTCATTTTAAAAGGGGCACTTTTCCTTCTTCCTGTCTGTCTGTCTGCTTGTTTATTTATTTCCTCTCTCTCTCTCTCTCTCTCTCTCTCTCTCTCTCTCTCTCTCCCTCTCTCTCTCTCTCTCTCTCTCTCCCCCTTTGTGTTTCCTTGGCCCTGCAGGTGAAGAGTGAATCAATAGATGCCAGATACAGCACACATGCCTTTACAGTAGCAGGGCACAAAGAGTGGAGGTAAAAGAGGGCCATGGGTTGAAGAGGACAGGGATTGTCAGCTCAATACTGCCTCTCAACACGACGTCCGAGATAAAACTGTCTGCCGTGTCCTCCTGGCTTAATGGGGCTAAAGGGCCGTAGCGTCACGCTCAGCCTTCAACACCGCCAGGTCCAAGTATAAGACGTACCGCGCGCAGGCCTTTGTCAAAATGTCTTCCGCTCACTCTGTGTGGGGGAAAGCAATCTAGACAGTGTTAGGAAACAAAGGCCTGATGATGGCCCCACAAAACACAGGCCGTTGTTGTGCAGAGAGAAAGCAATTCAGTAAAGAGAAGAAAAGCTGCTCTGTGCGGTTGGGAAAACACTAACTGTAGCCTATACTGCAACAATAGCACACAGAAATCTAAAAGAACACACATTGTGTGAGTCTGGGTGATCCAGAAATCCCGCTGCAGAGAGGAGGCTTAGTGCGACGCTCAATCTCTGCAATTTCATCACTTCCATTATCCTAAAAAGAATAATAAGTAAACTGGACATTATGATATCTATACTTGGTGGTCGACTCTACACCAAAATTTCATTTCCATAAATAGCCGATCTACAAGCTTATTCTGTACCTTATGTATATCGGCTATTTTGGGGCGAATGTCCTCCCAGAATGTGGATGCTGGGGTTCAAGTGGTTAAACCTTAAAGGTATACAGCATATCTCACATCACACCTGCTAAAGAGGTGAACAGAAGGAACTGTGGTGACTGGTGGTGGTGAACGTTGGTGAACAGAAGGAACTGTGGTGACTGGTGGTGGTGAACGTTGGTGAACAGAAGGAACTGTGGTGACTGGTGGTGGTGAACGTTGCCGTCGCCTCTCTTTTGTCTTTCATGCCGCCACAGTAAACTGAATTGTCTAGTAAATTATATACACACAATCAGCTAATGAGTGGCTGTGCATGTAAACTAGATTTAAGCACAGCAGTAAGAGGGGGGAGCGGGCCCGGTTTACGAGATGGCACACATGTGCCCACATGCAATACGACACACGGAAACATGCGCATGCCCACACGCACGCAAGCCCATATGCACGTGCATACGCACGCACGCACATACGCATGCACGCACAGCGCCATGCACACTCATGCACAGCGTCGCGCGCACGTGCGCGCGCACTCGTGTAATTCCCAAATGGAATTCCAAAGTGTCTACATGTGGTCGCTGTTTACTCATGTCCTTGAACAACTGCCTTCTCCTTGTGACACACACACATGCGAGCGCACAAACATGCGCACCACACACGTGCGCGCTGCGCGCGCACACACACACACACACACACACACACACACACACACACACACACACACACACACACACACACACACACACACACACACACACACACACACACACACACACACACACACACACACACACACACACACACACACACACACGCACGTTGTTCCTCTAAATGAGTTTCCTGACATGCATCAAGTGTTTACAGCAGGCACCCCTGTTCTGTCCTCTTTTCTTACCTCTCTCTCTCTTTCTCTCTCTCTCTCTCTCTCTCCCCTCCCTCCCCCCTCCCTCTCTCTCTCTCCCCCGCCATCCCTCCCTCTCTCCCTCCCCCTCCCTCTCTCTCTCTCCCTCCCCCCTCCCTCTCTCCCTCCCCCTCCCTCTCTCTCTCTCTCTCCCTCCCCCCTCCCTCTCTCTCTCTCCCCCTCCCCCTCCCCCTCCCCCTCCCCCTCCCCGCGCGGCGGAGCGGGTGGGCCCTCTTTCCTCTAACAGCCGCCAACATTGGTAAACAAGGAAATCTCTCAGCCGCGGCCCGGCGTGTAACCGCATTACCGCGCCACATAACCTCTTCAAATAATGTGCGATAAGGGGAGTT
>NC_137873.1:1758799-1766299 GCF_963924005.1 Protomyctophum bolini | reverse complement strand
GGCACTGGGCAGGGGTATACGTGTGTCCTGCCCACCCAATCAAAAGTTATGGTGAAAGATACAATATAAAAAAATATATACCACAACAAATCTGTACCATTTATCATTTCTGATTGGGTGGGCAGCATATTTAGACCCACCTGAACACGCAAAAGGAGTGTCTCCTGCATTTCTCTGAGGTTTTCAAGGTTCTAAAATGTTGAACCTACATTTAGAATCTAAATGTATAGGCCTAATATATATATATATATATATATATATATATATATATATATATATATATATATATATATATATAATTTACATTCATTATGTTATGACATTACAATGTTTACGTTTTATTTTGTCAATTACTTGGCCCACTGGGAAAATTTGGCAAAGGTTGAGAATCACTGGAATAGAATACTGCACAATGTAGTACCGGTATAAGTCCTATACATATACGGGTCCAGTTTGACGTGGAGTTGCACGGTTACACATTTAACTGTGCTCAGTTTGTTTCTCACAGCTGCATAGCGTCTTCCAACCAGAGCAATAACATCCAAAGATCCTCAGTGTTTTTTATTGAGTATAGTCAGATTAGGGAGACTGTAAAGCAGCATATATTCCTTATCAGGAGACTATCTCTATATATTATGATGTGGGCACCTGGGCACACGTGTATAATATGTGTGTGCTCCTGCACCCTCCCAGGATGCCTTGCTGTTTTATTGACTATATTTATTTATTGTCTCCAGTCAGTCTGGAGTCTATCAGCCCGTCCGTGACGCGCTAATCTCGCCGGGGCGTAATTAACGATTGATTGATTGCCATAATGTTATCAATGCAGATGCCTCCTCCTCCATAAACGCAGCGTGCACGCCGACACGCACGTCAGGTGCACGGCGTCCGTGCGCGTGCACCTGTGCACACACACACACACAGACATGGACCCGTGAGAGTGTTATAGGACGCACACTCACATACACGTGTACGCACACCTCCGTGACAAGTGAACGGGCAGGCGTGCCTGGGCCGCTCAGACGCGCACACGCACGCACGCAAGCACACACACTGACACACACACTCACACACACACACACACACACAGTCCCCAGTCAATGTATCGCGTCACTGGCGACAAAGCTATATAACGAAGGTTAATCACGTAGGTTTGTTTTTTTTCTCCCACACAGTGGTTTATGATGGTGCTAAGTTGTAGCTGGGCCTCCTTCGCTATCAGGTCATAAATACATTAGTGGCTAAACCACACCTAGCTGGAACAGCTCATTTAGCTCCGACAAACAAGATTACAGGAGAGAGGACAGAGGGTGGACTGCACGGCAGTGATAGGATCACACACACACACACACATGTACTCTACAGCATTGCTTCTCAAAGTGGGGTCCGGGGACCCCTCGGTGTACAGGAGGGAGTTCCAGGGGGGGACCTATAGCTAAATTAGAACCAAATGGACCCTTATGGGTCTGTAACTCAGAGAGTGTACAAATGGAACACTCTCAGAGTTAAATTAACAGTGAATTTACGATATAAATTGCGGTCCCAGAGATATAGAAATGCCATTCAATCGGGGTGCGTATATAGCCTAATGCATGTGAAACTGGGGGTCCATGAAATGTATATGTTTTGGAATCACTGCTATATAGAGCCTTATAAATCCTCTCTTATCTGGTATATCTCTTCAAATGGGGGTCCGCGGCCTAATAAATGTCGATTTGTGTGTCCTTGACATGAAAAAGGTTGAAAACCACTGCTCTACAGTAGAACCACACATACACACGTCTGTTTTGACACAATGATTATAGTAGTTTTAAAGTATGTATAGGCATACTGTACTGGCTGGGTGAGCTGAAGTGTTTTATATCCAACACATACATAACGCATGTATGCATTTGATCATAAAAGTTTTATGTATGTTGTGTTTTTGTTGTTTGGAAAATGAAAACAGTGTGAGGGAATGTGATAAGCATATGTGTTACGAAATAAACAAACAAATGAATGAATCACTATAACTCATTTAGTGATTGTAAGGCAGCTGTCATTATGAGGGACTGTGATTATACATCTTTAAATTAATATAAGGCTATATAGTCTTCCTTGCAGCTGGTTAGAATCTGTCCCAGAAGGCACTTTAATGCATATCATCCCTGCATGTCATTCTGCTCACTGACTGTATAACTGAAATGAAGTATGAAAGGTTAATATACAGTAGATAGGGAGGAGAGATGTTTTGACATGTAGCTACTGTATATGGTGCAAACAAACAAACAAACAAACAAACAGCATTATACTGTAAAAGAGAGGTTGAGACAGAGAATGTGGATGACAACCTTTACCATTTCATGTGCGATAATGATTCATATAACCACCTTGAACCATCCCACCACACAGAACACACACACACACACACACACACACACACACACACACACACACACACACACACACACACACACACACACACACACACACCTCCGGCTTGTCAACTTAAATTGGCAAATATCACCTGCTATGTACTGAGGCTGGCAGGCTCCGCTATCTCCTAAAAAAGGCACAAACACACACACACACACACACACACACACACACACACACACACACACGCACACACTAGCCTGCATAGTGTTATTTTATCTCCGATGAAACGGGGCCGGGGCTGAGCATGCTAGCTAAAGAGACGTCAACAACAGCCAAATCACAGGCCGCATGCGGAGAGAGGGAACTATTCACACACTTAGGCACAAAATTGCAGGCCTATACATGAGGCACACGCACGCACGCACGCACGCACGCACGCACGCACGCACACACACACACACACACACAAACACAGATCTGCACAGCAGGGTGCGTGCCGTGCATGCATGAACGTGCACACGCTTTCTTTACATCCCGTATACTACATGCATGCCACTGTCGCACACACAAAAGCACAAACACTTTGTACCGTCACAGGGTCGGGTCTCTCTGTAGTGGAAATGAGCCACAGACACTCTCTCTCTCTCATCCCAACACATGAGAGCATATTATTGTGGGGATGTGCAGAGATATGAACATGTGCCCTTAAGCATTATTGTGTAAGTGCTCATATCCAATAAAAGGCCTATACCAAAGTATATGGTAATTGTTATACCCCCGCAAGGCAAAGGAATATGAAAATGCACACAGGTTTCCATTGAAATGTGCCTTTTTTTGTAAAACAGCCACTTGAATCAATTCCGTGCTGGCAGGTGTGGGACTCCAGTGAAGTCAAATTGATATATATATATTTTTTTCCCAGTGTTGGTTAACCCCAGAAATATTTCACCAAGTGATGAAAAATATAAATAGATGACATCAATCAGAGGATTGCTGCACGGTCATGGGGGTTGTTATGCCTTAAGCACAACACTCACATGTACAAAATAATGGCTTGATTAAATATAATGTTGCGTATTGGTATACAAATTGCGTGATATGCTACATGTGTACACACAAATACTGTCAATACATTTAAATCTATAGCTGTTAAGTCAGGATTGCTTTAATTCTCTTCTCCATATTATATAACATTTTATTACAGTAATGACAGTGACAGTAATTCTACTGTTGAAGATGAAGATGACTAATATTGTTATGGTCCTACTATTGAGGCTTGCTTGTTACCGTACCAATAAATAACCAAATAATGACACAGTCAAAACGATGTGCGTTTTGGAAGAAAGTTATTTTCATTGTGTCAAATTACACTTATTTATTTTGCAGTGTTTTTAATCAGAATTGATTTTGTGTAATGTGTGTCGGAAAGTGTTAGGTATGCTTTTAGGGTACAGGGGGTCTACATTTTTAGCTGGGTGGTCCAAGACAAACACCATATGGGACTATACACTAAAATGATCAAATCAAGGTATACTTCATCAGGTTTTGAGCTTTAAGATCAGCTATTTTTTTTGGCAAATGTTCCCTTTTAAAGGCTGTGCAGTGATCTTGGGATAAACACAAAAACACATCTTTGTTTACACAGTGAAATTACTGCAGGATCCTCCAGGATCAAGTGCTCTCTATAGGCCTCAGTCTATCTCAACTGTAAGCTCTCAATCAGGATATGAGATGCGCACGCACGCTGCACGCATGGGCGAGTGTGTGTGTGTGTGTGTGTGTGTGTGTGTGTGTGTGTGTGTGTGTTGTGTGTGTGTGTGTGTGTCATAATCAAGCACGTGATCAAAGCAAAAGACTTCAAAACCAAGGACTCAATTGTAAACACTTGTCCTGTATCCTAGATAACTAGGCTACTACTTTAACCATTTAAATTAGTAAACTGAAGGGGGCACGGTGGCACAGTTGGTAGTGCTGTCGCCTCACAGCTAGAAGGTCCTGGGTTCGATTCCCGCTGGGGACGCTGTGGGCACTGGCGGCGTGTTCCCTCCTCCGCGTCATCAGTGCCCATACCCGAGGCGGGGGTTGGCGATAGGGCCTTTCTGTGTGGAGTTTGCATGTTCTCCCCGTGTCCCCTAGGGTAGATACCCTCACAAAAACATGCTGTAATCCTGGTCTCTAAAACTACCTCCCCCTGGCCAGCCGGGGCGCCTGATGGAGGGGAAAGGAACTGGTCGGAATAACGTGTCCCTTCCACGCGCTACGTCCGGCCGGGGAAATTCCCCTCTGTCAGGTGAAAAGAAGCAGCTTGGACTCCTCATGCATAGAAGGAGGCATGAGGTCAGTCCGCTGCCCCCCCAGGTTGGCAGAGGGAGTGTAGCGCCCAGGATTACATTAGATAATTGGCACTGGGTGAAAAGAAAACTGGGTTACAAAATCGTGGGATAAAAAATTATAATTAAATTAGTAAACTGCCATAGGTCGGATTGCCGGTTGTCAAAAAGAACAAAAAAACAATTAATGAACAAATGCCCTTACAGTATATGGAGTACACCGCTTTCACCACTATGATGTCATAATACTGACTGATCATATAGACTGGTCTGTCCATATTTGGTCAGTAAAAGGACACAGACAGGCAGCCAGAGGGGCAAGCATTCCAAACAGGGCATCTGCCTATATATATAGTCTAACTATACAAATTCATGACAGCCGTGTCTGTGAGTTTGTCCCGGGCATATAATGCAGGTTCTGTCCAACAATCCGACCTTTTGAGTATCGTTGTCAAAATAGTTGCCTATATAGGCTATTATGACATGAGCCCAAAAAATAGCGATGCCTGCATGGGTTAAAAGCCGGTTAAAAGCGCACATGTCCGTCAACAGTTGTGCGACCCGGCTCTCTCTCTCTCTCTGCTGTGTTGAGAAACAACAGTCCATTGACAGTGACGGTGTCACTGAGTGATATATGGCTGCTGTGGGAGAGAGCGGAGAGGCCCCCTCATGTGAGCGGACGGACGTTTTGTAATAGAAAGGAAGAGGTTAACCCACGACGCCTGGAAATATATATTACACTGATGCTGGGGGAATTAAAAGATTTCAGTGCACTGTGCCTACACATGTCGCGACCGCAGGTCGCGACATGTGTAGGCACAATGCAAGGAATAAATGCATTCGCCATGTATCCGAAGGAAGTCTGATCCAATCACTTTTAGATTTCTCCAGTTTAATCCTGAGTTTAAGTTTTTTAGTGTTCAAGATCTAATTTTAGGCATGTTTAAGCCTCGAGGAAAATCCGTGTTGAGGTTCTTAATCCACTGTTTTTCATTAAAACGTCTTTGTCCTACTGTCCAGTTAGGATTGTGTTGAAGTCCAGCGCATTTTAGAGCTCCAATGCCGTGCGCCATAAAATGTTGCACCAATCTTGTGGTTGTCTTTTTGGCATTGTTAATATTGTATCTGTGTCGTCCCAGCCTAGTACCTATTGTTTTACCTGTCTCTCCGACATATTGTAAACCACATTTTTCACATGTGATTAAATAAATGCAGTTGCTGGTTCTGGCTGTTATTTGTTGTTTAATCTCCAAGACGCGTTTTGTGGTTCTATTTTTTACTAATTGTTTGGGTTTGAAGTATTCTGGTCCCTGGCGTGCTGGTGTGTTGATTTCTTTTAGCTTGCTGTGTACTAGATAATCTTTAAGGTTTTTATTTTTTCTGTAGGCCGATATAATTTTATAATCTTTTAGAAGATCGTCTGTTCGGTTCTCAAAATTCCTTTTTATTCTGTTGTTGGCTAGTGTGCTCTGTGTTGAATAACTGGTTATTAGGGCCAATTTGGGGCCTGTATCTCGCACTTTTATTTCTAAGAAGGTTTTTTGGGCTTTCCGGAGGAAGGTCCTAGTGTATCCTCTTAGTCTGAGGGCATTAAATAGAGTTTTACAAGCTATTTTGAAATCACTTCTTTGCGTGCAAATCCTATGGAATCTTAGTAGTTGTGATTTGACTATTCCTGTGTAGGAGTGTGTCGGGTGGAATGACGTTTTGTGTAATAGGGCGTGAGTGTCTGTTTCTTTAAAGAATACTTTTAAGTCTAGTTTCCCATTTGTGTTAAAGTTTGGGCCCTTGAAGATTGTTACATCAAGAAAGTCAATCCTTTCTGTGTGTGTCACATATTTTATCGTTATGGATCTATGATGGCTATTTAAAACATCAATAAATTCCTGGAATTCTTCTTGGCTATGTTCCCATATTCCAAATATATCATCTAGAAATCTATAGTAATGTGTCGGTTTAAGTCTGCATTTTTCTAGTGCGGTCTGTTCCCATATGCTCATGTAAATGTTTGCATAAGATGGTGCAAATCTCTTTCCCATGGCCGTGCCTTTGATTTGTAAATAGAATTTGTTGTTAAAGGAAAAATCATTCTGGGTTAGATTTAAGTCTAGTAATTGGAGTATTTCCTCCTCTGGTCGACTTGTGTCTGGGTATTTACTAAAGACTTCCCTGACTGCTTGGAGTCCTGATTCTGTTTCAATGTTTGTGTAGAGGCTGTCTATATCTATTGAAAATAGAAGGGCCTCCTTTCCTACTTTAATAGCTTTAATTTTGTCCACAAAATCGTAAGTGTCTTTTATAAAACTGGGGTGTTTTATCGACAGTGGGTTCAGGAAATATTCAATAAACTCTGCTGTCTGATACGTCTCGCTGCCACAGTCCGACACAATTGGTCTCCCGGGTGGAATTTCATATGGTATTGTCCATGAATCCGGGCTTTTGTGTATTTTTGGTAAAAGATAAAATATCCTAGCCCGTGGGCTATCCTGTCCTATTAAGTATTGGTGTTGTTTGGCGTTTATGTGCCTTTTGTCCTTAAGACTGTTTATGATGGCTATGGCCTTCGTAGCTGTCTGCATGTAAATGGGTTGGTCTAATTGCCTATAATGGTCCTGATTGTTGAGCTGTCTCTCACCTTCTAAAAGGTATTGGTGTCGATCCATAATTACTATGCACGAGCCTTTGTCTGCTGGTTTGATAATGATTTGTTTGTTGTTGATTAGTTCCCTAAGTGCCCTGGTTTGTTCTATTGTGAGATTATCTTTTTCCTTAATGTGTCCTGGTATGCGTGTTACCGTATTCATGTCCTTCT
>NC_137873.1:1741299-1751299 GCF_963924005.1 Protomyctophum bolini | reverse complement strand
TTTCCAGACCCCTCTTTTCTTTATTCTATTTTTTTTTTCTTCTTCTGATACGGCTTTTACAGTTGCGTCAGAATGTGTCAAAGGAAAACAAAACAAAACAGGAAAGGTTGACGTACGAGCGTCTGCCGCCAACATATCAGGATACAGGCTGGAGAGAATCAGACCATGATGAGACAGAGAGAGAGAGAGAGAGAGAGAGAGGGTTCCTGTATCTCCATGTTTAGTTTACCCACTGACTGTGACTCACGCTATTCTCCAAAGCATAATGACGCTTCTGATTTTAATTATTTTGTATTTATTTTTTACCTTTCAGGTAACAAACCCTCCTCCTTTAAGAAGCCTAAAGCATCTATATGGGCATGTCATGTCAACAGGTGATTCATTATTGTTAAGAAAGTCATGAATGTTTTCACTGGTAAATTATTATTTTCTCCAGGAACAATTGTTCGGCTATAGAACCATGCTTCCACATGTATTAATCGCTACGATAACGTAACATGATACATTGGCAAAATAATCCAGACAAAACTCTGTTGCATGCATGAAGCAACTCGCAAGTAGATTTTCATACCCTAGCCCTATATAGTATACTGAACTGAACAGAGTCAACGGCTTTCTAGAAAACGTAATTGTGAATAAATAAAAAAACGGTATGCTTTCAAATGTGGTTTGAAAGCATGCCATGAGTTGTAGTCAATGGGCTAAACACGCCAGACCACAGGTATGGTCCTAATGCCGATCTAATATGAAACCACACCTCTCTGGAATGGCTCAGTGACTCATTATTCCACTGGACTCAGTGCAGCTGGGACACACCGAGGACACGCAGGCCATGCAGGGCCACTACTTTTACCTGCATTGTCAACCTGTCTGAAAGGCTGCTGTCGGAGAGGCTGACACTGACTGACATATACAGCTGAACTGAGTGACACTCATATTTAAAGCAGGATATAATATAAATGGTAAATGCCTGAATTTATATAGCACCTTTATCCAAGGCGCTTTACATAGATTGTGCATCACGTTCACCCATTCACACACGGATCCACGGATGGCAGAGGAAGCCATGAAAGGCACCAACCTGCACACCGGGAGCAATTAGGGGTTCAGAGTCTTGTTCAAGGACACTTCGGCACTAACTCTAACTACGGTAAACTATGTTCTCTTACTGCACATATGCGCAAATGAGAGAGAAAGAGAGGGAGAGGGAGAAAAAGAGAGAGAGAGTGAGAAGACATTATGAGGCCCACAAATGTACAACCAAAAATGTACGTCATGGTTGCATTCAAAAGGTCAAAAAATACCAGACTGTCTGAGAATGAAAACCTCAAAATTATTCCTATTTTATTCATTTGGAATACCACAGTTGTTAAGTCGCGCTGAGTTGGATGTGTGGAGGTACAGTACGCGCATGTGTGTAGTCAGCTAAACATGGAGATGTTTAAACACTACAGGGGGACCACACAGTCAGTCTGTCTGTCTGTCTGACAGACAGACAGACAGACAGACAGACAGAGGTTAATGCACCGGTGGCAGTCGACTCATTTCATCCTGAACCACATGCACCAAACAAGTCGTCAGAATTCACACAGAGACTTTTCCTTTTTGAAACTTAACACCTTTATACATTTGGCAGAGAGGGTCCATTTGGTTACATTTCTGCCCACTCAGAGTGAAGTTAACACAGTGTACACACTGTACACCACCCGGCCCATACTGTATACTCTACACTGTACACCACCCGGCCCACACTGTATACTCTACACAGTTTAATCTCTGCCCTGCATGCCGTCTTGTCGCGGCGTTACCATAGCAGCCTTTATCCTGTCTGTGTTGATGCCACCTCCTCCTCGCAGCCAGACCCCCGGCCGGACCCCTGCCCGGACCCCACCCACCTCCTCCTCCTCGGAGACCCCCGCCCGGACCCCACCCACTGTTTAACGGCACACCATTCTTTTGTTCACGGCTGGAGCTCAACTGCTTTCACCATGCAGGCAACATCAAACCAGATATAGGGAGAGAGAGAGAGAGAGAGAGAGAAGCTGGTGGAGAGACCAGGGCAGTGGTGTAAAAAGTACTCAAATGTTTGACGTATAAGTAAAAGTATCAATACTGCAACGTAGAACTGTCTAGATACTCCATTAAAGGTAAAAGTCTGGAATTCAACATTTAACTGAGTAAAAGTAATGCAAAGTATTGGCATCAAAATGTATACCGGTACTTAAAGTACACAGGGGAGGAGAGGAGAGGAGAGGAGAGGAGAGGAGAGGAGAGGAGAGGAGAGGAGAGGAGAGGAGAGGAGAGGAGAGGAGAGGAGAGGAGAGGAGAGGAGAGGAGAGGAGAGGGTTAGCCAGGCACCCTGCTGTGCCTCCATTCATTGAAGTTGCTCTTTTACAAGGCCCCTGCCTGGCAGAGTGGTGCACGCCTGCCAGGGGAAAAAAGGGGGTGGGCCAACCAACTATATACAATGGCTGGTATAATCAAGAAAATACAGCGCTTGAGCACTCTGCAGTGTTGCCGTGTCTGCTTTATTAAGTGACTTTGGGCTTCTTTTTCTGTAAAGTTGCTTGTAAATATTGGTAGTTGCGGGTTGTGTTGGGCTTGTTTATCAAAAGTGCTTATTTGGGCTTCCTTCACAATTTTTTGTTTTAAATTATTTTAACCAGTGGTTCTCGAATATCTTAATTTCTAGTAGGCCCCAATGAATATGTATTTGTTTTGTCACCCACACCTGAAAAGGCTGTGGTCGTGGCAGGGTACTCCGTAGCAGATTTACGCGACAAGGGGCGGGGACAAGATGCCGCAAGTGGCAGGAGTCTCTTCCTGGTTGGTGGATGGAAATTAAGCTCCACCCACGCTGCAACCTGCAGCGTCGGCCAGAAAATGTTTTTTTCCGTTTCTTTTTTTGCAGACGTGTCAAGTCGCATAGCGCATTTCCATCCACCAGCTGTTTCAGCAAAACCCGGAAGAGATTCCTGCTCTAGGCGGCATCTTGTCGCGTATGTCTGGGTACACTGTCTCTGTCTTTCCCCCTCTCTGCTGGCTCTGTCCCTATACGTACAGTACGTCGTGTGGTTGTGCGTGCACACAGGTGTGACATACACAACCAGTATCAGTGTTAGAGACTGTGTGGACCTGTCGGGAAAAGTGCGTGGTGGCGCACACAGAGCTCTTATTGTGACAGCGTATATAATCCGCCGTGGGAGTTCGGTGGACACATGCATGGTGCAGGGGACTCTTATTGTGAAACCCTGGCGGAGGGTAATTGGAATTCAATAAGAGTTAGATCATGGCTGCTGCCTTGGTTCCTTTGAGGGGAAAGCTATGGGGGATTAGCAGTCGTTAGCCCATAGTGATGTGAAGTGGAAAGGAGAACAGCTGGCTCTCAGCTATAGCCACATGGCGTGTGTGCGTGCGAGTGTGTGCATGTGTGTGTGTGTGTGTGTGTGTGTGTGTGTGTGTGTGTGTGTGTGTGTGTGTGTGTGTGTGCGTGCGCCTGTGTGCAACCGTGCATGCATGTGTCTACGTGCGTGTCTGCGGAGGTTGAGATTGCCACCGAAATCCCTTACCGGGGGTGTAGGTCTGAAAAGGAGCACAATGGCTTGAGGTCAGATTTACTGGTTCTAGTCTAATGGTTTGTGCCTCATGCTCTTATTAGCAGATCAGACTGATATCAGAGTCATCACAGTCCACAGCCTACAGTATATATAGGGCTTACAGCTCTATTCTATTCTATTCTATTCTATTCTAAAGTTGTTAGTCGCTCGGTTCTCGACTGTGTGGGGAGTCCTGCTATAAGTTGTCAGTCCGGCGGCATTTTACGAGCTCAGAATACTTTGTGTTATTTTATATAAAGCAGGCAGCGGGCAGGGAGGTTCGCCCAATACTTCTGTTACCGCTATTTTTTTATACGATGAAAGAATGAGGGAAGGAGGGAGGGAGGATAAAAAGGGGGGGGGGGGGGGGAGGCGAAGACGAGGGGGGGAGGAGGAGGAGGAGGAGAGGTGGAGTAATGTGGCTCGTTAGACCTGCAGCCAGGGCGGAGGATATAAGGCACGTGAATGAATGGCGCCACACTGTTAGTAAGCATGGGACCACCTCACACAACAACAAAGAAGCACGCTTCGGGAACGAGGCCCTGGTGCACACCATTTATTATGCTTCCTGATTGACTGTGGTATAGAAGTTTCATGATATAGCTCGTTTTCACATGCTTTTGTACCTTGTTTCTTGTTTTACAATATACAGTACCGTACACTATACGTACATATTAACATACATAACACAGAAGCGTGTTTTCGTGGTAGTATTAAGTATAGCATGTTTTTACATTAACCTTTTCTACCATGCTTTTCTGGAACACTCCATACATGTGTGGAGACCCTGTCGGTTAGCGGTGAAGGTAAAACAAACGCACCATTTGAACCGTACTATAGAACTTCCAGAAGGACATGTCAAGATGTTTGAGCCGCGCTTGACTTTCCCCTTCCGGCCGCGGAGGAGGCCAGGACGGACGCAGCAGCATAACGTGGGCCTCTAACGCCATAAAACCTTTGGAATTGGCTTGGGCGAAAATTGAAAAGCACTCCAAAGTGTGTCTGTGGAGATGATAGACGTGGCCCCCATAAGACACCTCAATTCAAACACTCCGACAGGATGGAGCAGACCTTTGTCTCACCCTCCCTGGGGTCAGAACGACAAGACCTTCTCTCCTCTCGTCATGGTCATGGCCATGCTCTCTCTCTCGCTCTCTGTCTCTCTCTCTGTCTCTCTCTCGCTCTCTCTCTCGCACATCACATTCACCTTTCTCCACGCTCTCTCTCTCTCTTAACACATCTCCATGCACCTCTCTCTCTCTCTCTCTCTCTCTGTCTCTCTCCATCCCACCAGGGTCAGGGCTATTAAATGGCCAGAATACATTACGCCAGAAGAGAAAAGAGGGGCTAATAGATTGGAATATTACAACCGTACAATAATTCCATGAAAAAGTCAAGGAGGGATCATCGCTCTTATTAACTCCGGGGAGAAATTGAGGCTGAAAAATGTCCAAATAGAGAATGTTAATGCCAGGCTATACTACATGTAATTGTGGTCTGCGCCGCTCCCCCTGGCTGGCCCCATCCATGGCACTTTATTAGTGGTAATTGAGGGTATGAATTATAAATGGCGGGTGATTTCCCCTCTCTCTCTCCTCCCACTCATCTAGACTGAAGCATAATGGCCGCTGCCATTGTTTAACCTCCCTAATCTCCTGTCTTCTCCCCCTTCCTCTATATATTATACATCTATTCTTGTCTTCTTGCCTTTCCCTTTTCTTTTTTTTCTTCAAAACTGCGAACCGCTTAGTCTTTTCTCTCTCCTTTTTTTTTAATTCTAGTTTTCTGTTCTTTTCACTACTTCCGTGTGTGCTCCACTCGTCTCCTCTTCTCAAACGTTCTGGTCTGTTAGACTTAACCCAGGGTATATAAGCGGCCTTGTGAAAACACAAGGGCATGCATGTGCACTCACATACAGTATACACAGATGCACGCAACGTATACGGCTATACGCACAAGCACACGCGCACACGCACACACCCACACAGGAGGGCGGCAGTATGCTTTTTTTTGTTGTACCTAACAGTAATTGCATAATAAGCCTCACTACTGATGTGAGTGCCTGGGGGCGAGAGGCTGGGCGCTTCTTGGCATCGTTTCTGAGGAGTTCACTCTTTTTTTTTTTACGTAGGCTTTTCAAAGATCGGCAGCTCCACACCTACCATCCAACAAAGTCCATTAGCCCGAGCCTCTCACCCACAACCAGTCTGCTTTTTATTTACAACATCAAACGATTCACTTCATTAAACTACCTACCTCCCTCTCCTCCTTCTCTCCCTTTCTCTCTCTCTCTCTCTTTCTCTCTCTCATTCTCTTTCTCCATCATGTTCTATGTCTCTCTCTCTCTCTCCTTCTGTCTCCACTCCCCCCCCCCCAGAAGTTGCGTTTACTTGAAACATGTTTTTTGGAAACAAAGGGCGCAGGGTAAAAGCTCCAGCGATGCAGTCTGCAGTGGTTTTATAGGGGGAAATAATGGGTAATTGGGAGAAGGTATTTAATAGGAAACCGACATTGCGCTGTAATGCATCTGTTGTTAAAGTGGAAAGTCACTCAGTGAGGCTCTCTCTCTCCGTTTCTGAGTGGAGGGCGGCTCCTCATTGCTTCACTTAAAGCCGTCAGCTGCCGTTTAAGTGGTGATGACTGCATGGTTCTATCGCATGGAGGTGCGTGCGTGTTCGTGTTCGTGTGCATATGCGTGTGCGTGTGTATGTGTGTGTCCTCACCAATGATGTCACCTTGTGTGTGTGTTTGTGTGTGTGTGTGGGTAAGAATGGACAGTGCCAAGAGGATTCACTGGCACCAATTTGTGACAGGATCCAAATGGCAGGCCACAAGGTCGATATGTTATCTTAAGAAACATAGAGGGACTGCAAGATGGAAGATCATGTTCCATTGTTTGTTATACTCAATAAAGAAAGTTTCATTCTTCGTGCTGAGGGAACTTAAATTTGTATTAGATAATATAGCTGATTAATATTACTGTTGTTTCGCTGCGTTTTGCTCATTTGCTATTAAAGACAATATTATACGCATTTCCAGTACACCATAAATGCTGCTACCATATTAGCATCGCTTTAATAATAATGTAACAGATGTGACATTATAATAATGTGAGTATAATGAACATGCACCACCATTACAGATGTCACTAAAGGTGAAAATGTTCAAAAGCTTTCAAAATTGTTCAGAAATGAAAGAAATGCAGTAACCTTATGCAAAGGGCTTAAGTGGTTAAGACTAATAGGGCATAAACACATACTTATTTCAAAGGGAAAACCCCTCTCAATGCCTAAATCATATTCTTTTACGAGACTAGACTACTGTCGATTTGATCCGACTCCAAATCAGACACCAGATATGCAGGCTGTCGTCCCGTGCGTGAAATCCCATTGAAACTAAAATCTTTTTCTTTTTTTCTTTCTTCCAGCAGCCATCATTGATTGCCGGTTTGATTTGCTCTGGGCCCCCCCCCGTGTAGGATGGGGCCCCCCCTGTGTAGCAGCACATCTGTAGGTTGTAGCTCCGTGTGAAGCCAGGCGTCAGCTGCGTGTGCATATAAATGAAACCAGAGAAGAGTGAAAGCTAAACATTCCCCCATGATCGATATTCCAATATCTAACATCAGGCAACTCCAATAACTACAACGCCAGGGACACTTCAATGGCAACATCAAGGCGAGTGGGGTTTACACACACACACACACATGCACGCACGCATGCACACACACACACACACACACACACACACACACACACACACACACACACACACACACACACGATTAGTGGGTTTCAGATAGCGATCAGGGCAGCGCCATAAAATCCATCCTACTTAGGAGAGAGAAAGAATCCATTTGGGGACAGGTTTCAATACAGTCCATACTAACCATGTCACGGTGATGCGGTCACCATAAGCCATGGGGATAATTTCGGCCTGTGATACATTGGCAATTTTTTTTTGGAAGCCAATGAGAAGGGCCGATATTGCCAGCAGCGGGGAAGGAAAGAAAGATTTAGTAATCAATGCTCGTCAATGTGGTTAACATAATGGTCCTACAGGAAGAGAAGTGCCTTGATGAAAGACTTGTGGGCACAATTATCCACATCAGAGCTATGGCTGGAAGTCTCTCTTAAAGCACAGCGAGGATATAGACAGAGGGCTCATAGTTTGGAGCTACTAAAATTGAGTGCGTTGCAGTTCTTGTTTTGTCATAGTTGGAGGGACGGTTTCCTGTGAACGTGTATACGTGGTCCAAGACGTCCCATGCAGTTAAAAGTAGGGTCGACGCTCCGGTGGAAACAATAGCAACGTCCTGGTCATGTGGGAGCATGTGGCTGCAGTATCCAAAGTATATGCGGGAGAATGTCTTAATGAAGAAGAAAGTTTTCCAGGACGCTGCATCATTCCTCATGGATCTATTAGATTAGGACATCTTTGTTTGGGACAATAAGCAATGACGCTGAACTAATGGCCCTTTAGCCTAATTAGATCAAACCCGGGAGAGGTATGTGTCCATATTATGCAAGTACGTGCGTGGCGCGCGCGTGTGCGTGCCTGCCTGCATGCATGCGCGCACACGCTGATGTGACCCTGATGACCGATGGTCATCGAAGTAGTGACCGCAACCAGTCAATACTATAGCCCCCCCACCCCCCCCACCCCACCTCACCTTCCCATCACCACCAGCGCCCCCTATAACCAGCCCACCCCTACCCCACCCGTCGCTTCATTCACCCGCCCCAATCAATGTCGAATTATAGGTTATTTATTGAATAATCAAAAAGGTATTATAGCGCCGGCTGGCTGGCTGGCTGGCTGGCTGGCCTGCAGTGGCTGACAATAGGGAAATGGGACTATTTATCAGCCAAGCTGCCTTGCATGCGTTTAAAATTAGGGTAATCAGTTGGCATGTAAACAGTAGGGCAAGCAGCTGGCTGCCAGACAGCCAGGCTATTACTCACTCCCCTACTTATCACCGCTGACGCACGCGTGTACGCAGGCACACGCGTGTGCGTGTGTGTTGAGGAGGTGTCGGTGTATATATACGTGTTTGAGATGTTACATAAGTCAGTGAAAATGGCCAGCATTAAGTGAAGGGGGCACAACGCTGCAACGTTTTACAAAGACTACAGTATGCCTGCAATACACAGACACTGATGATATGACGGTATGCTGATGGGACTGCTTATACAGTATAATACGTCTAACAATCTAAGAAAAAACAAAAACTGAACTATAGTTTATCTACTATTTATTATTCAATATTTCTGGAAACTTTTGCCTATATTGACCAAAATAGGGATGTCATACTCATGGGTGAAAGTGGTTACATTTACCTATATTTACTAGGTATTTAATAGGTAACAAGAACACA
This sequence comes from Protomyctophum bolini, assembly GCF_963924005.1. Lineage (NCBI taxonomy): Eukaryota > Metazoa > Chordata > Actinopteri > Myctophiformes > Myctophidae > Protomyctophum > Protomyctophum bolini. The sequence goes on along the minus strand of NC_137873.1, from coordinate 1,742,329 downwards.
GTTTTAACACTGAATCCAGTTCCACACACACTGTATGTACCGTGTTCCCGTGTCAGCGCCGCGTCGTTGGGAGCAGAACAGGAAGACGAGAGTCCGTATAATCAATGTTGAAAATGGTGGTGTCTAGTAGGTGAAACCCAGAGTCCCTGGGCCACTTGTAAACTAATCTGCCAGGGCAGCTTTTGTGTTAGAGGTCAGCAGAGATCATTACACATGGCTGTGTAGAGGGCAGAAGAGAGGGCAAAGAGCCGCCGTGTGTGTGTGTGTGTACGTGTGTGTGTGTGTGTGTGTGTGTGTGTGTGTGTGTGTGTGTGTGTGTGTGTGTGTGTGTGTGTGTGTGTGTGTGTGACTGTGTGTGTGTGTGTGTGCGTCCGTGCGTGCGTGCGTGGTTGTGGGGTGTGTAGAGGGCAGATGAGAGGGCAAGCGTGGTCGCAGTGGGCAGATCATGTTTCTCTCTGGGGCATAGGGGCTGTCAGGGAGGGCTGCAGGCTGCAGAGTGGATGGCTTATTCCAGCAGGGAGACAAGCTATAGGCCACACGTCACGTACACACACTGGAAACATCCTCTAGTGCTAATCCCACTCTGGGAGTGTTCTGAATTTTTGTCAATACACGGTTTAAACAGCAGATTAAGAATATGCAAAGTGCTCATTCACGGCATGAATGAAGGCCAATATACCGATGTTTGGCTTGTAAATATCAAAACGATGCATAAATATGTCAAAGTTTAGCACCGCCACAGATGTCTATGTGTATGATGAAAATGAACATGTGAATTATGTACATGTGTGCATGTGCAAGTGTGCGAGCGTGCACACGTGTGTGTGTGTGTGTGTGTGTGTGTGTGTGTGTGTGTGTGCATGTACGTGTGTGACTGTGCGGTGCTTGTGTGAGGTTAAATTCTATCTTTGGGCTCCGTCTCTATATATTAAATAAATTGACACCTCTTACGTAAACAGCCCTATCAATCTGACCCACTTATGGACGCCATAAATTACCAACAGATCTCCACACTGTGCTAATGCACCGA
>NC_137873.1:1726299-1738799 GCF_963924005.1 Protomyctophum bolini | reverse complement strand
GAGTGTTTAAGGAGGCACCTGGGAACACTAGTTTAGATAACCTGTCCAGCGCATGGGGCTGATAGGGATAAACTCTGCCCACTCCTTAAGTCCTTAACAGCCCGCATATATACCTGAGACAGGACATGTCACCATAATGTCAGGAATTTATGGGACAGGTGAGGAGGAGAGGGGGAGAAAGGGCATGGTGGGGGAGGACAGGGTGGGGACACACACACACGCACGCACGCACGCACGGGGACTTTGTCATTGCTTGTCAGCGCGTGCAGCCAGTCAGTGTGGCTGGTTGGCATGCAGTGCACTCATTCCAGCACAAACTGCGGGAAGAGAGGGCTGAAGTCCAGTCTCTCTCCCTCTCTTTCACACGCACGCACGTACGCAGCACAACCTAAGGACCTGTAGTTTATCAGTGCTGGGAACCTGACCTTCCACACGTACGGTGTACGTACGTATATCCCAGCACCCTCGGTAGCCCCTGTGACATCACATACTACTGTTTATGCTATAGGCTATCCCTGCATTGTATACCCTCTGCCCCTGTCACACCACCCTCTCTGCCCCATGCAGTAGTATACCCTCTGCCCCAGTGACATGATCTCAGCTACTGCACAATAGCGCTACAACAACAAGCTATACCGCACCTCCGGGGGTGTGGGTGAAGACACTGCAAGTTAATAGGCAGAGGAAACGTTGCGCTGTACTGTAGTGTATTTCATGTTGTGAAACATTTAAGAACCTGACACTGAACCTAGACACTTAAGTCCTTAAACTGAGCCGAGTGCGAGTTCTCTTGACAGTGACGAACGAGGTGTTTGTTTTGGGTGTGTTTATAGAAGACCTTTTCCCCGCGTTGCGCAACAACGTGTTCTTTGAGCTACAGTAGTTGTCAAAACAGTAGCAAATAAAACTCTCTGGTACAGTACATGACAGGCACGTTAAGAGTCCTCAGTGTTCATTTACTCATGCGGGACTCTGAGCGTGTACAAAAGGTGAGCCAATGGGATTCTTTTATAGGTCCAATTTGCTCACGTTTGTAGTACACTCCCAAGAAAGATGAGGGTTTTATTTTTTGGCTATTGTGCCTTTATTGATAGTTACAGTGAAGACTGACAGGAACGAAGGGAGGGAGAGACAGGGAGAGACCTGCAGCAAAAAGGTCGTCATGAATGGGACTCGAACCTGCAACATGCTGTCGTGTCAGGCCAGAGCCTTATGCACCTGGACCGCTGTAGGCCAGAGGGTTTTATTATGTGTACAGGGTGTGGTGGACAAACATTATTGAACGTAGTCACCGTAATAGACCTGGTGGTTGGACTGTGATGAACAGTGATATATTAGAGATACTGACAGGTCCGAGGCAAAGTCCTGAAGGAGAGCACTGACAACAGTTGACTGAGGTCAAACACGTACACTAACCACATGAACTCTATAGCATCCTTACCGGGCCATATGTCACAATAGGCTCAGTACAAAATATGAAAAAACAAGGACAGGGACCAAGTATAGACCACTGGGGGATCCCAGGGGTCACGGACAAAAGACACGGACAAAGTATATAGTGTAAGTGCTTAAATTATAGCTATTTGGAAAATATCCTATATATACTGTAAGAGTATAGATATTTTTATATATAGTTCTGCAATTACTTGTTTTCATGTCTTTCTTTATCGTGTTATGCTTGTTTTTATTGTCATATTTGAATTACTTTAGTTACATATACCGTACGACTATACGTAATACGTGAGATTTGCACGATTCATTCCCCGTGCCCTGTAGGAGAAACACAGTTTGGTTTGGTATGTTTGCACACGCTGACTGAAATGAAGGAATGCTGAGCTGTATAGTGTTGTCCTGCTGGTGGTCAAGCCATTGGACAAACATGTCAGCTGGTGAGTGGACACTGGACAAGGAAACCAACAGATGTCCTCATGACACAACGTGGCCAACAGCCGTGTGCTCTCCTCCTCCCTGTGCTAAACTGGAGCCGTAATAAGGGATGCAGCCTGTGTCTTGGAGGAGTGTGTGTGTGTGTGCATGTGCGTGCGTGTATGGACGCGCATGTGTGCGTGTTTGCGTCAGTATAGGCAAGGCAGACAGGCCATCCATGGTGATTAGTAGTAAAATTTTACTGGGGGATCCATACATATGTCTGCTTTTACGAGGACGTTTATACAGGCGTGCCTCGCCATGCCAGCCTGGACCACAGCACAGCACAGACGACAGACAGAAGACAGACGCTGTCATATACACATTCACACACTCACGCACGCACGTACACTTGTGCGAGCACACACACACACACACACACACACACACACACACACACACACACACACACACACACACACACACACACACACACACACACACTGATGCACTCCCTGGCAAACACTCTCTCTCTCACACATACACACACAAAGACACATGCACGCACATTATCACATAAACACTGACAGATGCAGTCACACCATCTCTCTCTCTCTCTCTCTCTCTCTCTCGGTGCCACAGGGACCGGTACTGTCAGGCGAGGAGGTGCTCGGGGCCCTAAATGAAGGCATCAGGCGTCACAGCCTCATCCAAGCCTGCTGTAATAAAAGCCAGTCAACAAGCCCCCGCCGCGGGCCACACATAATGGGGCTTTTTATTTCCGTTTGGTTCACCCCACAGCCCACAGAATTAAAGCTCAATTTAGCGAATGAAGGACAAAGGTAGCTTCAAGGTCAGGAGGGACACCCAACGGGTGAAGAGGAGCCCTTGGGGGGGTTTAAGATGTAAATCTATACCTCCTGGGATATCCGGGTATAGATACATTTTGCCTCTTTTCTTTAGAGCTTATTTGTTCACGATCTTCTCAACTCTGAGTTGGAATTTGTGATTTCTCCTTTGGTATTGGAGTGGAGACATGTTCCTGGCTGTGTTATTTTGGGGCTACAAATACACGTAACAATGGGAAATGGCTACTGAGACGACTCTTGGTGCTGATTGGGGACAGTATAATAACCGTATATCTTTGATACATCAATGTCTCCTATAAATGGCCCTAAAACTAGCCACGCTCATCATGTGGAATCATCAGAACATGAATACCTAACATCATTATTCGCGGGAATGAATCAACGTGAATAATATCTTCACCTCTAGTGTGTGTGTGTGTGTGTGTGTGTGTGTGTGTGTGTGTGTGTGTGTGTGTGTGTGTGTGTACACACACCTTAAGTATAATGATCAGATAAGGGTCATTTCTACAACTACAGTCACCTAAATGGAAGCTGTTCAAAGGTTTCATTTGACAGTGGACTTGCTGAGCTGAATTGATGTACATTTTGGGGTGAGAGACAGTGTGTGTGTGTGTGTGTGTGTGTGTGTGTGTGTGTGTGTGTGTGTGCACACACGTGCGCACACCAATATGTGTGGTATTTGTGTGCATAGGAAGGTTGCATGAAAGGAAACATGCAGAGCGGGAGCAGGTGCCCTAATTAGCGCAGTGTGTGTACTTTTGCTTTGACCTTTGACCTTAGGCGTCTCAATTACTCAAACACACCGATTGGGCGAGAAACAGGAAGTATAATAAACCATCCTCATGTAAAGGGTCAAAGGCCAGTTCATGTGATATCATGTCAAAGCTGGCTCACTGGGAGTGTGTGGTGGTGTGCGTGTGCGTGTGTGTGTGTGTGTGTGTGTGTGTGTGTGTGTGTGTGTGTGTGTGTGTGTGTGCACGTGCACGTGAACAGGATGCCACACACTGAGGTATTCAGTAATGAGAGGGAAAAACAACAGGGCAGGAGACTGTAAACAATGGCAGGTGTCTTGTTAGCTTAAGGTTACTATAGCACACGCACACGCGCACACACACACACACACACACACACACACACACACACACACACACACACACACACACACACACACACACACATACATAGGCTGACCATCTGTCCTAACTCTGCAGACACGTCGACAGTTTAGTCTGGTGTGACAGACAGCAGTCTGTCCAGATCTGTCCAGTCATATCTCCAGTCAGACAGACGGATATATCCATGTACAATTTCGATGACATCGAAGCACAGTTATCCTCCTGAACACAAGTGTTTCCCCTGCTCCCCTGATCAGTGTAAAGGCCCGTTAAAGGCCTATTCATAGTCCACTTTTAGGTGATAAGGTGACTATATCAAAAACTACAAGATGACATCACTGCTCACACAACACATCTCTCTGTTTTTACTAACCAAAACGGTTATACTAAGGTGACCACAACACCTTACCTTACTTTATCTACTTGAGCCCTATACTTTGTCATAGGACGAATAGCCCCTCAAAATGTGCCTATAATAATGACACGCCCAAAATAGGGACACTATACACTGTAGGTGAAAGTGGCTAAGTTGGAGAGAGTGAAAATAAAATGTAATAAAATAAAATAAATACAATGCCGTTTCAATGTAGTATTTTACAGCAAATAAACTCAAACGCGGCAGGCCATTATCCACTGTTTTACAACTGTTTCCCCCACAACTGATATGTATGCATTTTTGGACACATGTGTAACAATGCTCTGTAGAGACTTTTTCACCATGCGTGTGCGAGGGAGTTGCAACGGGGAGGGCGGGGGCTTAACAATGTCAGCTGTCACTTATAGAGGAAGAGAAACGACTAAATTGGATATGCGATGTTTTCACTGACAAATAGACTTGTAAGAGACATCCCATTATGGAAGTGGCTGACCATGGCAGCGGGGGGGGATGAGTACTTAGCCTGTATGTCTCTGAGTAGAGGCAACCAGAGTCCTCTCAGCTCGTACTTTACTTAATAGAGTGTGAAGCCTTTATCACTATCAAGAGAGACGAGGGGGAGGGAGAGAGAGAGAGAGAGAGAGAGAGAGAGAGAGAGAGAGAGAGAGAGAGAGAGAAAGAGAGAGTGTGTGTGTGTCTGTGTGTGTGTGAGGAAGAGACAGAGACAGAGAGAAAGTGGGATAAATGGAAAACACAGATGTGAAAGACAAATTGACAGGCGTAGAGAGTGACACGGGGAGAACACAGGAGGAGATAGAGATGGAAAGAAAGAAAGGAAAGGAAAGGAAAGGAAAGGAAGGAAGAAAGAAGTGGTGTGAGATCCAACAACAACGCCAGCGTTTTAAAGACGACGGAGGTTAGGCACGCGGAGGTCGAGGGACGGGCGCTCCTCAGCCAGATGGAGCGGCCTGCACACATAAAGACAGGTACCCTCCAAATGAACCTCCGCCCCCCTCCCCTCGTATTAACCCCAACCACCACCACTCCGTCATGCTATTACCCCACCACCCACCTACCCCCCCCCCTTGTCTCTTTCATTATCTGCCATGAACTCTGGGTAACCCCGCGGTGGCCATTCTTTATGTCACGGCGCGCAACCGACGATGGTGATTTAGGCCCTCCCTGTACGCACCGTCCACCTAATTTGATTTCATCATCACGGAGCGAGGGAGAGAGAGAGAGAGAGAGAGAGAGGGAGAGAGAGAGAGAGGGAGAGAGAGGGAGGGAGAGAGAGAGAAGAGGATGTGAAGAGAGGGGAGAGGCAGTGATGGACTGAGAGGGAGAGACAGACAGAGGTGAGAGAGTGAGAGAGAGAGACAGAGAGAGAGAGAGAGAGAGAGAGAGAGGAGAAGAGGGCAAAGTGTGCAGGGATGTGGGAACAGGGGGATGAGAAGGGAAAGCGAGGGAGGGAGGGAAGGAGGTGAAGAGGGGGAGAGAGAGAGAAGAGGGGTCTCGCGGGTCGCGCGGGTAAGCGTTCGCAGAATGACTTGAAGAGGCTAATAAAGTAATCAAGGCCTTCGTTACATGGCCATAATATCAGCCCTAAAACACTGATAACTATTAGCGCGCGCCGTCGTTAGCCAACGTTAATAGCTTTTTTCTCCTCCTCCCCCTCTCTGTTCCTCCATCCCTCCATCCCTCTCTCCTCCCTGCCCGTTCCCTTCCTCTCCATCGCTCTCCTTCGTCTGACCCCTCTTTCGTCCGTTCTCTCACTTCGGTGTCCTCTCCATACCTCTCTCTCTATATATATATATATCTACCTCTCTCTCCCCTTCTCTCTCTCTCGTTCACTCTCTCACTCTCTCTCTCTGTTTCTTTTTATATTATTGTGAGTACCCAAAGCATGTAATTTGTAGAAATGTCCTGAGGAATATTTGAGTGTATGTATACAAACGATTAAATAAAGGCTTCGTTAAAGGTCTCTCTCTCCCTCTCTCTCTCTCTCGTCAGTTCAGCTGGTAATTAACAGATCAGTGTTGTGGAGTAAAAGCCTGCCGGCAGCAACGACTGCTTAACAAAGCTTATTAACACACCCTGACGTGCACACCACACACGCACGCACACCAACCACGCACACCACACTGTCACACCACACACACACACACGCACGCACAGACACACACAAACGCACATTGGGGGCCTTGCAGCCGCGGTCATGTCCAGAGTGTTTTGTGTGTGGGGTAGTAATCATCATGCAGCCATTAAGGCAACGTGGGGCTAAAGACAAGCAGGCAAAGTGCCTCCATATCCAAAGCAGTCATTATGTTTCACTCAGTGTCTCCAGAAGCACCGCATGCAGAACGGACAGCGTCAGGGGCCGTGTGGGCAGCGGAACGTCGGACGAGTTGAGACGCACATTAAATTGGATGATATGCCTTTGTGTCGTTGGTCTGTGTGAGGTTTATAGTTAGGGAAGGAGGGAGGAGAGGCGACAAAAGGGGGAGGAGGGGATGAAGGGGGGATAGAGAGAAGGCTGAAACGCCAGAGAAAGCCAGACACGAGAAACAGAGATGAGGGACAGAATAATAGAGGCTAATAAGACGCCTCCCTGTTGGTGTGTCTGACGTTTCTCTCCCCTATAAACTCCCATAATGTAGACAGTAGCATATTATTGGAACAAAAAGTGACATGAAAGCATAAGAGAAAAAACACACACACACACACACACACACACACGCACACGCACGCGCACACACACACACACACACACACGCACGCACACACACACACACACACACACACACACACACACACACACAGACACACACACGGCAACTTTGTGGCCGTCATATAAATGTCAAACGCGATAACAGGCAACAAAATCCATGTTGCGATAAAACAGATAAGGTGATGATCCCTGCTGCCATGCAGACAGTGGTATATATATAATATATATATATATTTATACAAAGTGGTTATATGGCAGTGGGCGGGGCCGGGTTCTGTTCTGGGAATACACCACTATATCTCTGCAGGTTCTGATGAAGGCTGACCTCAGTACATTCTGACGCCCACCGTTATTTCTTTTACATGATGACTGTTTATTTGGACCTTCCCGTCTCACAATGCAAACGACTCCTTGCAACAACACTAAGAGCTATGCTATATAGGCCCTCCAGACAAACACGGGCACAAATTGACGTTGATTATTATGTTGATTATGCACAGGTTAAAATCCTTGATATGCAGGTTTTTATTAGATTTTATGATGCGACACTGCACGGTGTTTGTGAAAATGCGCAGAACGTTGCAAAATAGGCAGAGATATGAGAACTGCTAAATATGCGAAAGTTTCAAAGTTATTATTTTTTTTGCAACTTTTTATTGTCATTGCCGGGGTGTAAACAAACCTTTTCATTTATATACACAACATGAAGGCAACCTGCTTGCCGAAACGTTGGTTTATTAAAGTTTCTAGCATCGTGACTACGAGCTGCATGTGCGTCCTCTTTTCTTTAGTCAAAGTATTATCTCCTGTGGTCAGCGCCTCGCCACTACTGGTGTGCGCTCCTACCTTTACATTTGTTCTATTTACACACGTTATGTTGTTCACAATATATATTAAAGTTGTGGAATAATAATAATCTGTGCCATTTCGCTGTTTATGCGGTGAAGTATGCAATCTCACAAACCGCATTTCCCTTGGAGGGTCTAAAGAGCAAACGGTACCGGGAGAGTGGACTGTACAGTAGTGGTGTGTTCACGGCACAATGTGAGGGTGCGTGACGATGCTACATGGGTTCCCTCATGGACAAAGGAATATTGTATTGTTACTCTGTTATTCTATTTCAGTCCGGAGCCTCTTGTCGTCGAAATGAAAACCATTCATCGCCGTGATATCGTATTGTATATTTGGCACCTCACACACAGAGACTATAAGATACACACACAAAGCCCCACGAGGCAGAGGCTAAAGACACACAGTTACATGTGTATAATAATGAACCGCTGATATATAGCAGAACCATAACCAACATGATAATAATACATTATCACCGTTGCTGTCAGTCAGAAACCTCATCTCCAGATTTTAACTTTTTGTGGGGTTTTTTAAGTGGTGCAACCACTTCTACAACCAGCTCGCAAGTCCGACCTGTTTGTTTGTGATGTGGGTACGTCAAATGAGCACGAGTGGTGTGCGCATGCGTGAAATTGGAACGACAGAAGTACGCGCGCACGCACCCGCGTGTGTGTAGTGCCGTGCATGTGCGCGTGCACCCGCACCCGTGTGTGGATGTTGTTGCTAGATAAATAGCGTCAATGCTAGCGAGCTAAAATATAGCCATCGTTGCTCTAGAAAGCACCAATGTTTCCATCTAGACCACCGGATTATCAGCAAAAACCTCAGAAAAAGATTTTTTTATGGTGAATGAATTAATGGCCTACTTCAGTGGTTTTCAACCAGTGGTCCGGGACCACCAGTGGGCCTTGATGGGGTTCCAGGTGGTTACCTCCACCTGGAACCCTGTCAAGGACCACTGGTGGTTGAAAACCACTGTTATGACGTGTCATTATACAAATACTGTATATGAGGATGAAATATCATTGGTTGTACGAGCAAAAGTAGTACGAGGCAAACATTGTTGGACTGACGGGGGAAACAAAATAAATTGGCAGCGGGGCAGTTTGGGACTCTCTGCACATTCAGCATCCTACAGTAAAACGTTCTAAATGCGTCCCGTTGCAGAGTGTTCCTGTCTAAAACTGACACCACTGAATACTAAATCTATAGCTGCTGCTGCTGCCATCATCAGGACTCCATGTTGGATGTAACATCCATCAAAGTCACGGAGTAAGAAGAGGAAAAGCTCCCTAACCCATTCTGACCTGAGATCAGATTCTAAAATGATTCTAAAATGTCTTCAACATCCTGACAGTTTTCTGAAAAAGCTGTGTTTCTATGTCAGTCGTTCTTCGATGTTTCAAAAATAGCAGACCTACAAGCTCGTAGCGCGCCACTCGGTGGCGCGCTATGAGCTTGTAGATCTGCTATTTTTCAATAGCTATAAAGCAAAATGGTAACACCAAAAGGGGCTCCCGCCCAGAATAGGCTAAATATAACTCTTTGACAGGAACCGGGGGAGGTAATGCATAACGATTGGTTCAATGGGATTATGTAAGGGAGAGAAATCACCCAGGTCTATTTTCAGTGGAAGTGTGTAACACTGTCAACCCGTACACTTATACTAGTGTATAGCCTACTGTACAGTCCTCTCTTTTTACAGCAGGGGTGGAAAAACTATACAGTAAACACACAGTAAATACATTACACATTGAACACGCACGCACACATGCATGCACGCACGCACGCACGCACGCACGCACGCACGCACACATGCATGCACGCACGCACGCAAGCACGCACGCACGCAAGCACGCACGCAAGCACGCAGAGTAGCTGATGTTTACAGAAGTTATTGACTAGTCAATCAGTTAGAAAGTCAATCACTTAAAAAATGCTGATCACTGAAATGACCAAGTGTGTGTATATGCATATATTTCTGCCTGTTTATGCCGTGTGCGTGTGCGTGTGTGTGTGTGTGTGTGTGTGTGTGTGTATGTGTGTGTGTGTGTGTGTGTGTGTGTGTGCATGTGCGCGCGTGCAAGCTTGTCCATCAATATGCTTATTGACACCTTCAGGCCTTTTCAAAGAACATTCACGAGGGAATTGACTGATATGCGTCCTGAGTGTCCAGTGTGTGTGTGTGTGTGTGTACATAAGGGGTGTGTAAGCATGTGCATGCATATTCATATTCATATACTGTATACATGTGGACTGTATGGAAGCCAATGCAGGGGTTCTCAACATGTAGGCCGGGGCCCACTGGTGATCCGTGAGGATGTTGCAAGTGGGTCCCCAGTATACTAATTGGCAAAACACGAAAACTATATAGTGATAATATAACATAAATACAGTATATATATATTTTAAAGGTCCTACGACATGAAATGTAACTTTCCCATTTTGGTGTGTCTTCTATCCACACAAATACCCAATTTTGAACTATCAGGCGTTCATGCATGTTCCTTTAAACTAAGTAATGAAATCAATCCTTTAAAGTGGTACAATCACAAGGGTGCAACTATACTTTTACTGTGATAGTTACTGTACTGTACGGTACAGATTTATTGTTATGCATTGTTACAGTTATAGTGGTCAGTGTGAATGGGCCTGTATAGGCTGTTCAACAGTGCCACAACGCGGTGCTGTTCATACCCCAAACAGACATACAGCGAAAAGTCATGGTGTTCTTTTCTTTCTTTCTTTTTCATTGTGACGAATAGAAACTTCATGTCAGTTTCTCTCGGGCGAGGGACCAGCAGAGAAGCATACTGTAGTCTAACAGTGCAATAAAATAAAATTAAATACACTTTAATACAGGGTACAGTACATGTGCATTTGATTCCAGTCTTTTCTAATATGTCGTGCCTCCATCTGGGCAGCAGACGTGGGTGTGCACGTGTGTGTGTGCACGCACGCACGCACGCACGTGTGTATGCACGCGCAAGCGCATGTGAGTGTGCCCAAGGTCTCGAGAGATGAAGGGATTAGAAGAAATTAGTGTCTCTCAAGGTTAGTGCATTGGAAAGAGGCAGCCAGCTTATACATGGTAACATAACGCTAATGTAATGTTCCAATATGTAAAAAACATATGCTGCATTCATCACTGGGTCAAAGCTGGGTCCTTGACAGTAATTACGACGACAATGTGTGTATATATAAACTCCCAAATGTGTGTGTGTGTGTGTGTGTGTGTGTGTGTGTGTGTGTGTGTGTGTCTGTGTGTGTGCGTGCGTGCGTGCATGTGTGAAAAAGAGAGCGTAGCAAGAGTGTGTGTCTAGGTGCCAAGTATAAGAAAGTTAGCTTTCCCTACGCTAAGCTATAGCTAAGTGCACTGTTTTGTCTATTTTTTGTACAACTATTTGCTAAATAAACTAAACTAAACTAAACTAAACTAAGCTAAACCACTTAATCCATTGTGGGGAAGGCTTTCGCAGGGAATAGCAGACCGTCAGCGAAAGCTTTCCTCACAGATAACAGACAACAGAATAAATACACTAGCAGAGAGCTACACTATACTCAACCATTATGGAGTTGAAGTGGTTGAAGTCCAATGTGTTCCATTCTGACGTATGTGTTCACTTGGAGCGTTCGATCACGGGATGTGTGCACGTCGTGTCAGGGTGTGTACGCATTTCGGTGTGCGAGAGTGTCATATTTTTTGAGAGTCATTATAGATATTTCGTCATGATTCATATATACGTTAATGGTGTGTGTGTATATATATATATATATATATATTTCCTCTTTGTCTTGCAGGAAATTTGAGATAAATTGGACTTACCTGCCCGTGAGAAGCAGAGGAACGGGAGGGAAGCGGCGTGTGGAAAGAAGAGGAAGATGGAGAGAAAGAGAGAGAGAGAGACTATTAGGAACATTATACGAAGCAACATATGGCCTATATTTCCGCAGTCAGAAGTCTCAAACCATGTAATGATCTTTATATATGAAAAGGGCTCATTTCACAACACCACAAAATGACCATAAATCCAGACTCACATTATTATACAACACCACAGTAATTACCGCATATATGACTAACATGCATGTCAACAACCATGTGATGAGGATGAGGATGATGATGATGATGATGATTAGGAGAAGGTTGAAATGATGACAATTTTGTGTATGAGTGCGTCTTTGCTGTATGACCAAGCAGTGCACAATGTGTGTGTGCGTGTGTGCGTGTGCGTGTGCGTGTGCGTGTGTGTGTGTGTGTGTGTGTGCGCGCGCGCGTGTGCAGGGCATACAGTATAAGTCATTTTAATGCCACCCAGCTACACAGAGAAAAGCCTGTAAAAATTCAAGTCGGGAACAGACATTTTCTCGATGTGACCACAACCGCTCTACGCCCTAACTACCTCTACTCTCTCTCTCTCTCTCTCTCTCTCTCTCCCTCTCTCTCTGTCTGTCTCTCTCTCTCTCTCTGTCTCTCTCTGTCTCTCTCTCTCCCCAGCCCCCTCCATCTCCCTGTGTGCTGTAAACACAGATTGTTAGGTTAGGGGTTAAAAGTGTTGTGCTTAGATTCTCTCCACACTAATCTCATTTCTGCTCTCTTTGCGCGTCTATATTTATTTGGTTTTGTCAACACTGCCACTCTCTCCCTCTCTCTCCCTCTCCCCCCCTCTCTCTCTCTCTCTCTCTCTCTCTCT